>NC_134695.1:83299067-83494844 GCF_050947455.1 Rhinoderma darwinii
CAGAACACGCTGGGAGTTGTAGTTTTCATAACTTACTAATATGTTCTTAAAAATGATGCCCTTGGCCCTCGTAATCCATAATGTCTAAAAACATACAGTGCCAGTCATGTGATGCCCCTATGGACAGTATACATATTGTTTACACATGGCCGCAGAAGCTGGGGTCACTCTATTGGTTAGTTACTATTTCCACCACATTTTGCCCATCTAAATGCCGGCCCCCGGTACTAGACCTCCGCTCCGAGATGTGGGGATAATGTCTCCCGTCTCACATTAGTTGCATGGGCACAGCAATGCCACGGATACCAGTCTCGGGACACTAACTTTGACCTTGATCACATCAGCTGTGGGCACAGTGCCATCTTGCACAATTATTGCTTCTACCTGTGCTGCTGTGCCAGTGTATACTGCCCTCCCCCCCAAGGTTATACATAACACAATGTAAGGCTGGGTTCACACGAGCACATTAACGTCCGTAATGGACGGAACGTAATTCGGCCACAAGTCCCGGACCGAACACAGTGCAGGGAGCCGGGCTCCTAGCATCATAGTTATGTACGACGCTAGGAGTCCCTGCCTCTCTGCAGGACAACTGTCCCGTACTGTAATCATGTTTTCAGTACGGGACAGTAGTTCCACGGAGAGGCAGGGACTCCTAGCGTCGTACATAACTATGATGCTAGGAGCCCGGCTCCCTTCACTGAGTTCGGTCCGGGACTTCCGGCCGAAATACGTCCGTCCATTACAGACGTTAATGTGCTCGTGTGAACCCAGCCTAACACCGCAGGATCATTAATTGTCATGATGTCAACAGTTAAGTGTTTGTCTTCTTATCACTCGTTAGATATGGGGCTCCCCGTCTACTTGTATGAGTACCAGCACCCACCAACCCTGCTGGCTCATGTGAGACCGAACTTTGTGAGGGCCGATCACTGTGACGAGATCATCTTTGTGTTTGGGGGACCCTTCCTGAGGGACGGTATTGTATATGCTGGTGAGTCAATGACAAGAAAAAATGCCCTAAAGCCGTTACGTTGAGTTAGGGTATGTTCACACGGCCGAAAAATCGAAAGCAGAACGCCTCCAAACAATGGGAGAAATGGCGTTCTGTTCCAATGGGCCGTTTTGAAAAACGGCCACGTAAAAAAAACGACCGCGAAAAAGAAGTGCAGGACACTTCTTGGGACATTTTTGGAGCCGTTTTTCATTGACTCTATAGAAAAATGCTTGTAAAAAACGCTGCGAAAATCGCGAGCGGCATAAAAAAACGTCTGAAAATCAGCAGCTATTTTCCTTTGAGAACAGCTCCGTATTTTCTGACGTTTTTGTGTTTGCGTGTGAACATACCCTTATTGTCAATTTCCTGACCAGGGTTTTTACCCCTTCTCTGCCCTTAATTCAGAACTATTTTCATCTTGGATACCTGAGTAATCTGAGACAAACTGGTTGCTATGGATGTGCTTCATTAATAAAGTGTGGTTGCTAGGCAATATGTCCATATGAAGCAGATTGTCAGACAGGACTTCATTCAAAGCTGTAGCAGAAGGAAAAAACTCTCCAGCTGATACATGTTACCTGCACTGATACATTGTAACAGACCTTCAGGACTGGAGAGAGATAGAATTGTGCTGCTGATGTGTTCAGCTCACAGTTGATTGTATACAATTGTAACAAAACTGAGCTGTGAGAGGTCTGTACGGGTTCTCAGCCGCAGGTTTGTATGTCTGTCACTAAGGGGAGATTCACACGAACGTTGCGTTTTTGCGCGCGCAAACAACGCAGCGTTTTGCGAGCGCAAAAACCATTTGACAGCTGCGTGTGTCATGCGTGTCTGATGCGCGGCTGCGTGATTTTCGCGCAGCCGGCATCATAGAGATGAGGCTTGTCAACGCCCGTCACTGTCCAAGGTGCTGAAAGAGCTAAATCTTTCAGCACCCTCGACAGTGAATGCCGAACACAACAGCGAAAAACCTGTAAAAAAAAAAGATAAAGTTCCTACTTACCGAGAACTTCCCGGCCGTTGCCTTGGTGACGCGTCCTTGGTGACGCGTCCTTGGTGACGCGCCTCTCTTGACATCGGGCCCCACCTCCCTGGATGACGCAGCAGTCCAAGTGACCGCTGCAGCCTGTGATTGGCTGCAGCCTGTGCTTGGCCTGTGATTGGCTGGAGCTGTCACTTGAACTGAAGTGTCATCCCGGGAGGTCGGACTGCAGGAAGGAGACAGGAGTAATCGGTAAGTTAGAACTTCGGTTTTTTTTTTACAGGTTAATGTATTTTGGGATCGCTAGTCACTGTCCATGGTGCTGAAACAGTTTAACTCTTTCAGCACCATGGACAGTGACTATCTCCTGACGTCGCGTACCGATAATTTTTTTGCCGGGATCGGCCAAAACGAGTTTGGCCGAACCCGGTGAAGTTCGGTACGCTTGTCCGGCTTCGCTCATCGCAAAGACACTCCGTTTGGATGTTCGGAAACAGAAAAGCACGTGGTGCTTTTCGGTTTTCATTCATCCTTTTCACTGCTGTTGCGCGAATCACGCTCGTCCCACGGAAGTGCTTCCGTGTGGTGCGCGTGATTTTCACGCACCCATTGACTTCAATGGGTGCGTGATGCGCGAAATACGCAGAGTTATTGAACCTGTCGCGCTTTTTGCGCAGCAGACAAACGCTGCGCAAAAAGCACGGACTGTCTGTACTGCCCCATAGACTTGTATTGGTCCATGCGTGCCGCGTGAAAACCACGCGGCCCGCACGGACCGAATACACGCTCGTGTGAATCCCCCCTAATAGTGATCTTGTTTTTTTTGAGGAAATGCAACCAATGAAGAGAAGTCCTGGCCCGGACAGTTATGAGATACTGGGCGAACTTTGCTCGGACTGGGTAAGACCCTAACACTAATCTAGAATGCCGGAGCATTCCCTGCGCTGGTGTCACCCTAATATCTCCTCATTACTAATAATGCCACATTGTTTACTGCAGGGACCCCAATAGTCCCGGTCTGACCGCATGGCCGCAGTACTGCGCAGACGAACGCTATCTGGAGATTAATTTGAAGCAGAAATCGTCTTCAAGGCTGAAGGAGGACAAGTTCAGGTTCTGGACTGAGATCCTTCCAGGGAAAATCTATCCCCAGCCAGCGGGTGGAAGTTATCACCCTGAGCCGAAGATTGTAACGCAGAAGTCTACACGTGAAAAAACGGAGAGCGCGTCACGCACGGAAATCACAGGGAAACTATTTTTCCACTAATAAATTTTACTTTTAAGCAACTTTACAACTAATAATTTTTTTGCACATCGAGCTCTATCCCCAATGAAATAATAACTTGCGTGGACAGGTCACTGCCTCCCACACTTTTCTCCTGAAATACTCTGTGCTGTAAGGGACCCTGCCACTTCCACTATAAAATGCTCCGTTTGTAATCTCACACCAGATCAGCACATTCCTCCTCTGAAATACTCTGTGCCACTGGGGCACCCTGCAATTACAGCTATATAATTCTCACTCTGATCTCCCAGAAGATCGGAAAACCTCTCTCCTAAAATAATCTGTTTTTGGGCACCCTACGGTTCCATTCAGACGTTACCATGAGGTAAAAACTGTATCCAGAAAACGCATGTGTTTTTACCGCGATTTGGTGCATTTTTCAATGTGATTGTATTTTTTTTACCGCAACTGCATTGAAAAACGCATCAAAGGCGGTAAAAAACATGTGGTTTTCAGATGGGGTATTTCAATGTGGTTTTAACTGCACCTCAACGCAACATCTGAATGGCCCCTACTCCTTCTCAAACAGTTGCCCCTAAACACCAATCACTCAATCTTCCCAGTGCTGTCGGGGCAGGCAATGTAACAATGAGCAGAGACTGGACGGGCGGCTCTTTTCCTCCGTTTAGGCCACTTAGTAACAGTTTATTAATATTCTGACAGATTGATAATATTAGTGGTCCACAAGTTACAGTATAAGGGCAGATACAGACGGACGTTGCGTTTTTGCGCGCGCAAAAACCATTTGACAGCTGCGTGTGTCATCCGTGTATGATGCGCGGCTGCGTGATTTTCGCGCAGCCGCCATCATAGAGATGAGGCTAGTCGACGCCCGTCACTGTCCAAGGTGCTGAAAGAGCTAACTGATCTGCAGTGTAATGGCAGGAAGGAGGTGAAGGGAAAGTGAGCCCTAACCTACCCACCGCCCTGTCCCTGCCTACTTGCAACGACCCGCCCTAGGCGACGAGGTACAACTGGGCGGCGGTCCCTACGCTGGCTAAGTGCACAGGAAGACAAACAGGGAACACGCAAGGGAAGGGGCAGTAGCCACGGAACGCCACGAGGAAACGGGGCGGCGAACGAACAGTCAGGACCAGGACGAAGTGAGTACACCCGAGCAGGCACGGAGACAGAAGCAAGCCAGGGCAAGCAAGCAGGTCAAGCAGAACTGCAGCAAGGCAGAAGCACGGCAGAAGCAGGCTGGAGCAAGCAGCAGTGGGGCCAGGAATCCAAAAGAATTACAAGCACTGAGGGAGGGCACAGGGCAGGTAATAAAGGGCAGGGGGCGGAGCTAACTCCGAGAGACCAGGCCGCGATAGGCTCTCCCACTCCTGAGCCTGCCACCCTGGTTGGTGGGAGATGGTGTCAGTCGAGCAGGTCTGGCCTCAGGTGTGGATTGATTAATCCCAGGAGTATAGCTAGATGAAGTACCTGGCAGATCCCTAACATGCAGTAACTCTTTCAGCACCCTCGACAGTGAATGCCGAACACAATATACAGCAACCTGTTAAAAAAAAAAGAAAAAGTTCGTACTTACCGAGAACTTCCCGGCCGTTGCCTTGGTGACGCGTCCTTGGTGACGCGCCTCTCTTGACATCGGGCCCCACCTCACTGGATGACGCAGCAGTCCATGTGACCGCTGCAGCCTGTGCTTGGCCTGTGATTGGCTGGAGCTGTCACTTGGACTGAATTGTCATCCCGGGAGGTCAGACTGGAGGAAGAAGCCGGGAGTTATCGGTAAGTCAGAACTTTGTTTTTTTTTACAGGTTCATGTTTATTGGGATCGGTAGTCACTGTCCATGGTGCTGAAACAGTTTAACTCCTTCAGCACCCTGGACAGTGACTATCTCCGGACGTCGCGTACCGGAAATTTTTTTGCCGGGTTCGGTTCGATTGTCCGGGTTCGCTCATCTCAAAGACACTCCATTTGGATGTTTGGAAACAGAAAAGCACGTGGTGCTTTTCTGGTTACATTCATCCTTTTGACAGCTGGTGCGCTGTTTCAGTCGGTTCGCACGGAAGTGCTTCCGTGCGGCCTGCGTGGTTTTCACGCACCCATTGACTTCAATGGGTGCGTGATGCACGAAATACGCGGAGACATTGAACCTGTCGCGCTTTTTGCGCAGCTGACAAACGCTGCGCAAAAAGCACGGACTGTCTGTACTGCCTCATAGACTTGTATTGGTCTGTGCGTGGCGCGTGAAAACCACGCGGCCCGCACGGACCGAATACACGCTCGTGTGAATCCCCCCTAAAGATAGGGGTCCTGATTAATTAAATGTGCAGTTTCCTATTGTATCCACTAGATGGCGACAAATGACATGTAATGAGAGAACTGCAGCCCGGCACCTGTCCTGGGTGATTGCAGGGGTCAGTGATGTGATCGCTGATTATACCGACCACCTGTGTCTACGACATGTTCTGGTTTGGGAGGTTTTCCAGGCAATTAACCATCTGTATGTAGGAGGAACTACCGCGGTTGGTACACAATGAACAAGACACACCTTCTGCTTGGGTAACTTCTTTACGTACCTACTAGCACCGTCACGGGTCCTTGCGGAGCTACCCGCTACCTTTCCTGACAAACCCTCTCTCTCCTCAGTCGGTGGTCTGAACGGTGGACCCCCTAGGACGCAACTGAACTGGCGGGCTGACGCTACGAGGTACACGGCGTACAGCTAATAGTCCAACAAAGTCCCGTCAACCCGACCATTCCTTCTGTCTGCTCCTGCCCCAACAAGCTTCAAATATAACAGTTCTATGCAAGGTTACATGCGGTGCTTCATCAATAACAGTTCCATGCAGGGTTACATGCGGTGTTTTATCAATAACAGTTCCATGCAGGGTTACATGCGGTGTTTTAGCAATAACAGTTCCATGCAGGGTTACATGCGGTGTTTTATCAATAACAGTTCCATGCAGGGACCCTGGCACAATTACGGAGGTTGCGAGCAGGGTACTAGGCCTGATTCAGGCTACAACAGCCGCGGTAGTGTAAGGCTAGTCTTTCACGTACTGGGTAACCAGGGTAGGCGCGGACCGTACTACGCTTGGAGAGCCAGGTAGTACTGCGGCTAACGGGACTTTGGCTGGGGAGGCCTGAGGGTCCTAGTTAGGCTATGTGTGTGTGTGGCTGGTACCTGTAGTGGATGCTGATGCTCCACTCTTCTCTTGCTCAGGCAGTCCTCCGTTGGTGCACTCCTGTCGTTCTGTCCCACTGCAGGGAGGCACGTTCCTCCTCTCAATCTCCTCCTGCTGCCACACTGTCAACCCTCTTGTCTTCAGCTGCGACTCCAGCAGCCTCTACCGCTTCTCCTCTTTCTCTCTCACACTCGGCTCCTCTCTGCTCCTTTCTCCTTAACCCTTGTTCCTTCCCGTCCTTCTCCTTCTTCACCCACACCGCTCTGCTCCTCGTTCCTCTTCCTTTCGCGCCACTCTCTGCTCCGCCCCTCTTGGTTGCCGCGCTTCCCCTCCTCCTTCCAGTCTCGCCGCGCGAGAGAGTTCGGCCCAGGCGTCATGGCTGTCGGCAGTGCGGCCGTTGCCATGACGCCCAAGACGCTCCTTCATCCGGAGCTGCAGCCACTTCAGCCGCCCGTGTCCCTGTACTGTCCTCCGGAGAGAGGTAAGTAGGGACGCACCCTTACATGTAGACCTATGAAGTCAGAGACATGTCAATGCTGATGAGGAGCGGCTGTTATTTACATTTATTTATACAGCACCAGCAAATTCCGCAGATCTTCACACTACATCATAGTAGAGGGTGCAAATACAGACTAAATACAATACATACCAACATTTGTACATTCAAGGGGGAGGTGCAGCCATTATATATAATATATATATATATATATATATATATATATATATTTAAACGCCTCCAAACATTTGCCCTTTGATTTCAATAAGAAAAACGGCGATTCATTCCCACTGGGCGTTTTTTTGTTGTTTTTTTTAAGAAAAAGCACCCTGTAAAAAGAAGTGCATGTCACTTCTTAAGTAGTTTTTTAAACCGTTTTTCATTGTGTAAATAGAAAAACGGCTCCAAAAAATCAGCAAAAAACACATTAAAAAACGCTTGATGCATAAAAAACGGCTGTAAATCAGAGGCTGTTTTCCTTTGAAAATTTACGTATTTTACAGCCATTTTTAGTTTAGCGTGGGAACATAGCCTTAGAGTCACAGCAGATACAGGGTCTGTTCACACATTGCAGTTGAGGTGCAGTTAGAACCGCATTAAAAAAAAGTATCCAAAAAAACGCATGCAGTTTTATAGTGAGTTGTTTGTTTGCGCTGCGTTTTTTTAATGCAATTAAAGTAATTTGTAATCCGCGCCCACCATAAGGACAGAAAGTAGCAGAAATTCTGCTGCGGAAAAATCGCACCATTTCCTGCGTTTTTTACTGCAGAAAATGATGCGTATTTTGTGGCGTTTTTCACAATATTGGGGGATGGTGACATCTTCTCTGAAAAACGCAGCAGTTCTGTCCACTTTCTGCAGCAGGATTTGACACGCTGCAATACGAAAAATCCGCACCGCAGGAAAATTTCTACTCGGTAATTTTATGCAGCGTGTGGATGAGATTTGTTAAACCTCCCCCCTCTGCTGCTACTGTATTCTGCTGTGTATTTTCCGTCCGCAATCCCGCTATGTGTGGACGAGCCCTTAGTGTGCATGTTTTTCGGCGGCCGCTATGTCTCCTTACCCCATTGTGTGCAGTGGTGCCCGGAGCCGAAGAGGAGCCAGTAGCGAGAAGAGGTGAGTAATGGAGGGGTCTGAATTTTGGAGGCTGGGGTCTGGTCTGCATTTAGGGGGTTAGCCGGGCTTTTAAAAATTGTTGTCTGAGATGACGGTTGCGGGTGATTCCTACCTCTATATTCTCCTCACTGTGAGGTCCATTATATTGAGGACAATTTACAGGGAATATTTGGGAAAAATTAATATTCTGACAAACCCCGTCCCAACAAACCTCACAATGTCACAGCTAACGTGTCCCTAGAAGTGCTCCTACCTGTGATATCACCTTCACCCTGAGCACCGTTCCCTGATAAATGTGCCTCGTTGTATCTCCAGCATAAAGAAATGGCGTCTCACATTAATTATTCCGGCGTGCCCCGTGCCGGTGACCCACAAGATGCCCCGGGACATTGTCATTACGTATGACATCACTTGATTGACGTTGTTTTGTGTGTTCGTCCATGTGCTCAGCGGACGTTACTGCACCCGGGAGGTTCGCACCTTAGTGATGATGGCGGCGGCGTCATCATCTGATCTGTTCATGTAACGCGAGAATTCTTCACGGGAACTTCACCCTCCTTATCCTCCTTCCAGGTGTCGCCCGAGAATTGTAAAATATTTCAGTAATATTGTGTTAGGGTGAAACCAAACAAACCTGTTCTCTCAAACTCTTTTCACTTTTGCATTTTAAAGCTGCCCCAGACAATCAGATTAATTCCCAATATCCACAGTTTTAAACGTGCCCTGAAAACACATCTATTTAGACCGGCCTATAAGGCTGGGTTCACACGACCTATTTTCAGACGTAAACGAGGCGTATTATGCCCCGTTTTACGTCTGAAAATACGGCTCCAATACGTCGGCAAACATCTGCCCATTCACTTGAATGGGTTTGCCGACGTACTGTGCAGACGACCTGTAATTTACGCGTCGTCGTTTGACAGTTGTCAAACGACGACGCGTAAAATGACTGCCTCGTCAAAGAAGTGCAGGACACTTCTTTGACCGTAATTTGAGCCGTTTTTCATTGAATTCAATGAAGAACAGCTCAAATATACGGCCGTCAATGACGCCTCGCAAAATGCGAGGAGGAGCATTTACGTCTGAAACGACGGAGCGGTTTTCTCCTGAAAACAGTCTGTAATTTCAGACGTAAAAGCCACTTATCGTGTGCACATACCCTAACATTCCCTGATCTGACTCCTTTCCATGGCCCTCCTTTTAGATTAGTCATCAGAATAAGATTCCCTCACACTTCTTCTCTTCATGTCCGTCATACACGGATACTGGCTGGTGACCGGCTCATGCAGCTTTATGTTACCACTCCATGTGTATAAAAATGGCCGGACTATTGTACAGAACAAACACTGTTACACTTTGTGTCTCCCTTATTTCCTCATAGATTGTAAGCTCTTGCAAGCAGGGTCCTCATTCCTCTGGTTTGAATTGTAAATTTGTCACTATGTAATGTCTGATATTGTTTGTTTCATGTTCCCTCTAAATTGTAAAGTGCTGCGTAATATGTTGGCGATATATAAATAAAGATTATTATTATTATTATTATTATTATTATAGCTGCATCTGACACACTGTACACACTGAATGTAGATATAATACAATCCACCTGTACTGAAAAACTATGCTTATCATGTATCTAAGCCTTTCATGTGTAATACTGTCTGCTGAGCCGCAGTATCTAATCCTATAATGTGTGATACTGTCTGCTGAGTTGCATCTAAGCCTATTATGTGTGATACTGTCTGCTGAGCTGTGTATCTAATCCCATTGTGTGTGATACTGAAAAAACGTGGACATTTTTTTTTTGAAAAAACGGGGACCTGTGCTCCACTGCCGGAATGCGTTTGCTCACGGACCGTTATGATTTCCCTTTGGTGAAAGGAACAGGTCCCATCACGGAGCCGGGGCACGTTCTTTGCATCAAAGTAAAATCATAAGGGCCCGCTGTTCACATAGAGCTCGTCCCTCCTCCTCTTCCACAGCGGCGTGACAGCGTGTATGGAGGAGACGTCATGAAGGTGGCGGGAGGTTTGAATGCAGTGGAGGCGACAAGCAGCAGCGGCAGCAGCAGCAGAAGAAGAAGAAGACCTCTGACACAGTGAGTACAGAATGTAATGTCTGTGTCAGTATGTAATGTCTGTCTGTCAGGCTGCTGCTGCCCGGAGCCTCCTCTCATCACATCCCCCAAATAAAAAGCAGTGTTACCCATGTCACACTATACACTCTCAGCTCTGCTTCATGGTCTTGTATCGCTAGTAGCAGTTCTTACCTCTTATGTCCCGGGCTGTGTAAGCAGAGGGAGAAGACAGGTTTATTGTCCCGCAGCACAGGAGATAAGAGCCATCGCTGCTAGTTATACAATGTGGTGCTTCAGTGTCCGGAGGGTCATACAGACCTGAGTAAGACACTTGCTTTCTATGGGGGGGGGGGGGGTTGGATGACAATGGTGTCAGGGAGATGGTGGTGTAGTGGGTAGGAGATAATAATGGAGGGTGGATGACACTGAGGAGACATTCTACTAGGGGGATGATAACTGGGGGAGAAGAGGATATATGAAGGGAGGGGTAGAGGAAGGAGAGAGGATACCTGGGGGAGGGGGAGAGATCTTTAAGGCTATGTACACCTCTTTTTTTTTTTTTATACAAAAAAGTTTATTAGTGTGTGTCATAAAACTTTGTAAATACTTTTTCTTAAAAATAATTGTAACTTTTGGAGATACGGCTGCTTTGTATCCTGTATGCATAGCAGATGTATCGTGCGCTGAGACTGTCAGGGATCATTAGACTGTATATTGTATATTACACAAAGAGCTTGAATCTATGTAAGAAGATGGAGCCTGCATAAGGAACACGCCTATGGAGACACCGCCCCTGGAATGCAACAGGAGTGTACAGATGAACTTACAGCTGAATAGAGCCAATGGGGGTTAAGCACATCCCACCTTCCTACAGAGAAGATTTTTTTGTAATCTCTTTGTTCAATAAAAAGTTAGTTGTCCTTCCTTCTACCAATATTTCTGTCTGGTATATCTCTTCCACACATGCCCTCAGTTTCCAATTTACAGAGGTGGCTATTCGGTGTGAAATAACAGGGAAAAGGAAGTTACCCTGACAATTGGCACCCAAGCGTGGGGCCACACTCGAGGGGATCTCGGAAACCAGACAACCGACAATCACAGGGTGAAGCAGACGACCCGGGACTGCCCACTGAAGGAGCCTGATCACCTCCACAATAACACGGTAAGTCAGTTGATTTTATAAATCTTTGACTAATCTGTGTTAGTGGACGGTCTTGTGGGAATCTGTATAACCCTTGTCGATTGCCTAGATTAGGTCAGGCGACAGGATCGACATCCCCGCTGTTTGGTCACGAACCCGTAAGAAATTAGTCACGCCCGACTAACCATCCTCTGGGTAAATAGGGACTAGATAGAAAATATAACCTGTTTTATACAGGGGCACGATAAGACGTGTGATAAGTCGTGGGTAATATTTCGGCCAGACCTAGAGAGTTGCAGACTGAAAGATTTTGATATTTCGGCCAGACCTAGAGAGTTGCAGACTGAAATGTTGTTATATGTTGGCCAGACTACGGTGAAATCGGTCACCAGAGAGTTGCAGACCAAACATTGTTATATAGATTACGTGAAGGATATAGAAGGTTAGAATGGATGGTTTACGGTCCATATTCAAATCATCAGGATCTCCCCCGTACCCGGACGATCCTATTCGTATGATTTGGTGAAGGGAAGGGAAACAGTATGTGAGTAAAACGAAGAAATTGATGGATGTGTGTGAGATGCATAGGGGAGGGCGGCTACAAGCCGGAGACTGGGCAAAAGGTATTCAGAGAGAACAAAGGGAAGTTGGAAATAAGAAAGGCATTGTATTATGTTATATGTATTATAAACCACAGGACCAGCCACCGCCCTATAATGGCGGCAGTCCCTCATGTTGGGTGTGTCCTCATTGTGGGCAGCAAAACCCCCCTCACAGCTGAGCAATGTGTTTCCTGTGGGAGAGGTTGCCCCCCACCCCCTGATGAGGTCACGCCCGGCCCAACCAAATCAGTATGAAATGATAGCCTTGTTAATTTTTTCATTTCCCTCAGTAAAGCGTTGACAGTAACACATGCTGCAGTGTTTTCTTCTATTCTAGATTCCGTCCCAGGGGTGCAGGATTCTGTGCACTGGTGAAAAGTCACGTCATCATAATATAGAGATAGTGGCTGACAGATTGGACACAGTTACAGATTATGTGTTTGATGTTTTGATCGTAGATAATTCCTATACAATAGTGTGATGAATTATTGCAGATACGTACGTTATCTTGAGTTGTTGTACAGATGTGTGACTCTTGGAGGTTCATTGTACGGGAGAATTTTTTGCCGGCTTTGAAATTGTTAAGATTGTGAGAACAGAAGCTGTGAGGAGTGAGTGCGTGACCCCCTCCTGTAGAATTTGATGTAACGTGTACAGTGTGAAGTCTGAGAAGCAGACTGGTATAAGCTTGTATATAGAGCATGGGCTGGTGAGATAAGGGATTACAATATTGCACTGATTTTAGATCTATATTGTATGCTCTTATTTTCAACAGCAGTAATGTCTAAAAACAATTCTTAGTGTTTTGTGTATGGGGTTAAAATCAGTTTCTTTTTTCTGTGTAAAGGAAAGTTTCTTATCTTTGCGCATGCGCTGTTGTCCGTAACTTCACCAAGCGAGGAAAATATTACAGACTGCTGGATTTATCTGCAAAACGATAAAAGTTACGCTGCATATTTATGTGTTATGATGTGATAAAATTTAATGTTGGAATGTTTTGATGTTAATTCAAATAATTAAAATACAGATATTGTGAGACACGGGGTCTTGAAAATGTATGTGCCCCCATTGTTCCCTATTTTTATATACAGTTTATTGGTTTGCAGTAATTAATATTACCAGATATATTATTTTCTGTTTTATTGAATAACTAATTACAATTGTTTTTTTACACATGAAGCGCGTGCTATAGTGCTGCCTAAATGTTATTTTGGAAAATGTGAGATGTTTTACAGGTAAATGATTGCAAGTCATTTTAAAGATACAAAGTATTTTTGTCAGGAGAAAGTCATTTTTGTTCCAGGCTGTTGTGTACTACAGGGGGTTAAACTTGTGCCCCCCAGATAGAGTGCCCGACTTTATTATGTTTTCGCAGAGTCCAAAAACGGGGGAATGGTGAAGAGACTGATCAGGTACAATTTTGGTTTCTTTTGAATTCATGAATTTGGTTCCAGGAGATCTACAAAATGTGTATGAGACCCCATTGAGTAATCCAGATTAAATGTATATGACAGTAACCTAAATGTTGAGGTTTTTTCTGTGTAGATCCTTCCAGAAAAGTAAATATGGCACTGGGTATGCTGTGCTGTAGTCTCCACCCAATATGAGGTATTGTGTAAGAGACCATCCCCCTCCATCAAATTTACACAAGAGGCCGAGGTCACTCACAGATGAGTCTTTGCAGCTTTAGTAGGGAAGGAGGTGAAAATTATCTGAACATTGTTAATTTTATGTAAAGATTTTAGTAATTTTTATTTGTTTTTGTATTAATCAAGTATTTGCAGAACCTGATAAAAGTGAGATTCTCCGTGTTCTGGATTATCAGATGTGTGGAGAAGTGTATAATATTTGTTTTTATTTTATAGGATGAAGACGCCACCCCTTTGAAATGTTCTATCTATATCTGACATGGGTTTTAATGTAAATTTGTAATGTAGAAATACTTCATCATACACAGCATGTACAAGACAGGATACGAGGCACAAGGTAAATTATCCAGAAACCACTCTCACCTTCTTGTTTATCTCAAGGAGTGGAGCTGGAGGTGCTCGCTGAGGCTGTAACCTGGCTGAAGGTAAGCAGACTGACATTTACACTGACTCTAGGTACGCTTTTGGCATCGCCCACAATTATGGGTCCATTGGTAGTAGAAACTTTATTGGATCATCGGGTAAGCCAATTGACAGAGCAAGAGAAGACAGAACTGACAACAAGGGTATGTGCAGCCAGGTGTCAGTAAATTGGCTTGTCCCTGGATACAATAATGCCACCACTAGGTTTGTAGCAGCCGGCATGATGTGCGCACAGCGTGACATAGGTAAAACAGCAAAGGTACCTGTGAAAAGTTCAGCCCGGCCAGATTACCCGTCCCAGCGACTGCAGAACATACAACTACCCGAGGTAGAAGTGTATGACAATGTGCTCGTGTGTGTAGACCTGTTCTCAGGGTGGTCTGAAGCCCGGCCGGTATCTTCCCCACTGCAGACGTTGTGTGTAGTAACAGGGGAACAGTGCTTATCCCAAGTATTGACCTGGTGTTTATACAATGATAAGATGTCCGCAGTTCTCCAGATGTTGTTCCAAAGTTAGTTTGTTTAATAACGATATTCAAAAAGTGTTGTGGGAATATTAAATACTGAGGTTAAGTTTTATGTAAAGTTCTGGACTAGCCTTAGCATTGGACTATTGGAGGCATGCGTCAGTATTATGTTTGTGTAAATGATAACTTCTCAGTGCAAGTAGATTCCCATTCGAAAATATTTTTGTTGTGAAAGGAAAATTTTAGAGCAGAGAATTCTGTGCAGTGTATATGTGTATGTATATATATATATATATATATATATATATATATATATATATATATATATATATATATATAAAGAGAAGAAGAATCAGTTTGTATCTATCAGGTTTAGTTAATGCCCAGTGTGAACGTTTAACATAAATATGTAATTGTTAATGTTTTTCTTCAATTGAATTATCTGATTAAGATCAATTACTGATTATGCGATGGAAAGATTGTTCTCCACAGGAAGTCTCCAAGTGGGAGCGAAAGGCGAGAGAACCAGATTCTAACAGAATGTGGACGGATAAAGGAAGGTAAACCGGTAGCACCCAAGGCACTCTTGATGGCACTTGCATTGATGGTGTATGACCTCACATATGCCCCAAGACTGCAAGGATCGATTTGGTAAGATCTAATTGGCATGTCCCAGGCTTTACAGCTGATGCTGCTAAATTCTGTTAGAGCTGTTTGATTTGCCTACAGAACAGTCCTGGCAGACCGGTGCCAACTTTATCATACCCGCCTCCCACAAAGAGAAGAGACCTTGAGAGGCCTTCCCAGGTAAAACAAACCGGGGTAGGGGGGAGAAAAATTGGTTTGAGACACTTGTCAGATAAAACGTATGGTATCTGTGTATATTTCTGTGAATAGGAGCGGTCCAGGTAATCCGCTGAGAATAATGTATAAATTCTGCTGAAAAGAGTAACGCCAAGTGCAAATACAATGTACCCAGTAAATACACATCTTCTAGGTGCCCTGTCTAGTAGAACAGAGAAGTTTTTCTTATATAAAGGTGTTTGTTTGATGTAGTTTAACCCCTTCCCGACATTTGCCGTAAATATACGTCATCGAAAGCCTGTGCTTCCCGCAAAATGTCGTATATTTACGGCAAATGTTTGGCACCGGCTCAGAAGCTGAGTCGGTGCCATAATCGCCGGATCTCAGCTGTATCTGACAGCTGACATACGGCTGTAATGGCGGGGAAAGAAATTAGCTTCGATCCTCGCCATTAACCCCTTAAGTGCTGCGCTCAAACGCGATCGCTGCACTTAAGGTGTTTGCAGCTCATCGGAACCCCAGCAATGAAATTGCCGGGGTTCCGGTGGCTGCAATGGCAACCGGAGGCCTAATACTGGCCTCCCGGTCTGCCTAGCACCGAAGCCGGTCAAGATCCTCCCGGTGGCGGAGCCTGATCGGCTTCCATAGCTGCCGGCAAGATGGCGCCGGGTCAGGAGCTGATCCGGCGCCATCAGCGGTGGAAGTCAGCTGTACTGTACAGCTGACATCCACCTGTAACGGCAGGAACCGGAGCTAGCTCCGATCCCTGCCATTAACCCCTTCGATGCAGCAATCAAAAGCGATTGCTGCATCGTAGCGGTTACTAGCAGATCGACAGGCAATCAGGACTGGCGACTGCTGTTATGGCAACAGGAGACACAATGGTCTCCTGCTCTGCCATTACGGAAGCCGATTTAGGCCCCGCCGGGAGGCGAAGCCTAATCGGCTTGCTGTCAGTGAATGACTGACAGATCTAATACATTGCACTACATAGGTAGTGCAATGTATTAGAAAAAAAAAATCTGACCGTTGGACCTTCAAGTCCCCTAGCGGGACTTGAGAAAAAGTGTAAAAAAGTGCAAAAAATAAAAGTTTGAAAACAATAAAAGTTTCAAGTAATCAAATAAAACACAATCCCCCTTTTACTCTTATCAAGTCCTTTATTATTGAAAAATAATAATAAACCATATGTATTTGGTATCGCCACGACCGTAACGAGGTATCAAAATATTATATTATTTATTGCACGCGGTGAACAGCGTAAAAAAAAAACGTAAAAAACTTTACCAGAGTTTCTGTTTTTTGGTCACTTTGCCCTACAAATATTAGAATAAAAAGTGATCAAAAAGTCGCACGTATCCAAAAATGGTACCTATAAAAACTATAGCTCGTCCCTCAAAAAACAAGCCCTCATACACCTCCGTCGACAAAAAAATTAAAAAGTTATGGTTCTCACAACTTGGCGACAGAAAAAATACATTCTTTTTACAAAAGTAATTTTATTGTGCAAAAAGTTGTAAAACATAAAAAGTTCTATAAATTAGGTATCACCGGAATCGTACTGACCCACAGAATAAAGTTAACATGTAATTTATAACGCATGGTGAACGCTGTATAAAAAACCCCGAAAAAAGCTGTGCCAGAATTGCGTTTTTTTGTTTACCTGGCATCCCAAAAAATAGGATAAAAGGTGATCATAAAGTCGCATGTACCCCAAAATGGTACCAATAATAACTACAGCTCGTCCCGCAACAAACCAGCCCTCATACCGCTACGTCTATGAAAAATAGAATTAGTTATGGCTCCAATAAGTCAGGAAATAAAAAAATATGCAGTTGTGCCCGAGGGGAACATTTCTTCTGTTTCAAGAGGCGATTTATCAAGGACCTAAAATTAGGGAACCAGGAAGGGGAGAGCCCAAACATATCCGCTGGAAGCGACGGTGCCCGTATTACACCAGGACAACACTTTCCCAGCAAAATTCCCCAAACTACAAAGGTGCGGAGTGTGGACCAAAAGGGGGATAAGAAATGACACCATTTATCAGTGCGACACCGGCCTGTGCAGAAAGGATTGCTTCACAGCGTAACACACATCTATGGATTATTTTATTTTTTATATACCACCTGACTATGCCCCTAATATACTCCGCCCCGCTTACATGTACCCCCACATTATAAATGGAAACACCAGCAATACTCAAACAAATATAGTACCAAGCAAAATCCGCTCTCCAAAAGCCAAATGGTGCTCCCTCGGCTCTGAACCCTACAGCGTGCCCAAACAGCTGTTTACTTCAACATATATGGCATCGTCATACCCGGAAGAACCCTTTTAACAATTTTTAGGGTGTGTTTCTCCAGTGGCATAAGCTTGGCATGACATATTTGCCACTGAATGGCATATCTAGGGAAAAATATAAATTTTTAATTTGCACCATCCGCAGTGCATTCATTTATGGAAAAGACATGTGGGGTGAAAATGCTCACTACACCCCTTAATAAATGCCTTGAGGGGTGCAGTTTCCATAGTGGGGGTCACATATCAGGTGTTTCTTTTTATTATTTCACATCTGAGCCTCTGCAGTTGTGAACCAATACTTTGTAAATCGCCAAATTAGGCCTCCACTCTGCATGGTACTCTTCACTCCTGAGCCTTGTCATATGTCCAGGCAAAAGATTAGGGTCACATGTAGGGTGTTTCTAAAACCGGGAAACACTGCATTATAATTAGAGAGCTGTCTTGTTATGGTGGCACAAGCCGGGCACCACATATTGGCATATCTATTGAAAAAAATCCCATTTTCACTCTGCAACATCGAGTGCACACCAATTTCTGCCAATCACCTGCAGGGTTAAAATGCTTACTACACCCCTTGGTAAATGCATTGAGGGGTGTAGTTTCCAAAATGGGGTCACTTTTGGGGGGTTTCCACTGTTTTGGGCCCAAAAACCAATCCAGCAACATCTGCACTCCAAATGGCGGTCCTTCCCTTCTGAGCCCTGCCGTTTGCCCAAACAGCAGTTTATGACCACATATGGGGTATTGCCGTACTTGGGAGAAATTGTTTTACAAATGTTGGTTTATTTTTTTCCTTTATTTGTTGAGAAAATGAAAAAATTTGCGCTAAAGCTACGTCTTATTGAAGAAAAAGGATTGTTTTTATTTTCACTGCCCCATTCTAATAAGTTCTATGAAACATCTGTGGGGTCAAAACGCTCACTACACCCCTAGATGAATTCCTCAAGAGGTGTAGTTTCCTAAATGGAGTCACTTTTTAGGCGTTTTCATTGTTTTGTCCCCTCAGGGGCTTTGCAAATGTGACATGGCCTCCGCAAATCATTCCTGCCAAATGTGATCTCCAAAAGCCAAATAGCGCTCTTTCCCTTCTAAGCCTCGCCGTGTGTTCAAACAGCTGGTTATTACCACATGTGGGGTATTGTTTTACTCGGCAGAAATTGCTTTACAAATTTTATGGTGCTTTTTCTCCTTCAGTCCTTGTGGAAATGAGAAAAAATTAGCAAAACCTACATTTTCTTAGAAAAAATTTAGATTGTAATTTTCAGGGCCTACTTCCAATAATTTATGCAAAAAACCTGTGATGTCAAAACACTCATTATACCCCTAGATAATTTCCTCAATGGGTGTAGTTTCCAAAATAGGGTCACTTGTGGGGGGTTTTCACTGTTTTGTCCCCTCAGGGGCTTTGTAAATGTGACATGGCCTCCGCAAACCATTCCTGCTAAATGTGAACTCCAAAAGCCAAATAGCGCTCTTTCCCTTCTCAGCCACGCCGTGTCTCCAAACAACCGTTTATTACCACATGTGGGGTATTGTTTTACTCGGGAGAAATTGCTTTACAAATTTTGCGGTGCTTTTTCTCCTTCAGTCCTTGTGGAAATGATAAAAAATTAGCTAAACCTACATTTTCTTTGAAAAAATTTAGATTTTAATTTTCACGTCCTATTTCCAATAATTTCTGTAAAAAACCTGTGCGGTCAAAATGCTCACTACACCCCTAGATAATTTCCTTGAGGTGTGTAGTTTCCCAGATGGGGTCACTTTTGGGGGATTTTCACTGTTTTGTCACCGCAAGAACCCTTCAAACCTGACATGGTGCCTAAAATATATTCTAACAATAATAAGGCCCCAAAATCCACTAGGTGCTCCTTTGCTTCTGAGGCCGGTGCTTCAGTCCGTTAGCACGCTACGGCCACATGTGGAATATTTCCTAAAACTGCAGAAACTGGGCAACAAATATTGAGTTGCATTTCTCTGGTAAAACCTTCTGTGTTATAAAAAATTTTTTATTAACAATGTATTTCTGCAAAAAAATATGAAATTTGTAAATTTCACCTCTACATTGCTTTAATTCCTGTGAAATGTGTAAAGGGTTAAGACATTTTCTAAATGCTGTTTTGAATACTTTGAGGGGTGAAGTTTTTAAAATGGGGTGACTTATCGAGGGTTTCTAATATATAAGGCCCTAAAATCCACTTCACAACTGAACTGGTCCCTGTAACCCTTGTGATGTCATAGAAAAATAAAAGGATGTTCAAAAAACGATGCCAATCTAAAGTATACATATGGGGGATGTTAATTAGCAAGAATTTTGTGTATTATAAATGTCTGTCTTACAAGCAGATACATTTAAATTGAGAAAAATGCTAATTTTTGCAATTTTTCGCTAAATTTTGGTGTTTTTCACAATTAAATACTGAACATATTGAGCAAATTTTGCCAGTAACTTAAAGTGCAATGTGTCACGAGAAAACAATCTCAGAATTGCTTAGATAGATCAAAGCATTCCGTAGTTATTACCACATAAAGTGAAACATGTCAGATTTTAAAACTGAGGCTCTGTCAGGAAGGTCAAAAGTGGCTAAAGAGGGAAGGGGTTAAGGGCCTGCCATTGTTATTGTATGTACTTAGAACAACGTTTATAGTGTATGTGGATGATGTTATCACCAGATTAGCATTTATTTTAACAATTGACAAGGGTTGGGTCCCCCAGCAAGTGCCAGTAAACATGAACTAGAAGACTTTTAATATGATGAACTCCATCACTGAGATGTGGCAGGCGCAGCCGGAGCCAATACAACTTGCTTGTCATGAACTGATGGCAGGGTCACAATTCTAAGCATCCGTGCAGACAAGTAACTTGCCAGAGGAAGAGGACAGATGCGGAGGGTTTGTGGTAGTCCCAATAAAACTCCACTAATCCGTCTACGTGGGATCTCACCCCAGGCTCACAGCATGAGGTGCTATGTACAGCCCAGTGACGTATACTAAAAGAGACGGTGTCTGACAGATGAGAAGGACCAAACCAAGTCCTGACATCAGCAAAGATCAAAGTAAAGACCAAAGACCTGAGTGAATCCGTCAGCAGTATCAAGTGTTTTAATAAGTGACCAGGAGGGGGTAATAATCCCCCACTGGACACCACTGTGCAGTCTGACTCCACAGAAGAGCAGAAGACAGGAGAAGAAGAGGACGATGATGTACAGGACTTGCAATGAACTGATGGGACCCAAAACCTGAGGGTGATAGCATGAGATTGGTGATAGCATTATATTATTAATTGAGGCCCTATTGTTTATATTGTCTTTAGGTTTGAGGAAAATGCTGCCCATGACCTGTTATATCTGCAGGGGTAAAAGTCCCATTAGGACAGTAAGTGACAGGGCGACAATTATGACCAATACAAGTGCCGTGGAGGAGAAGTTTGGATTATTGCCAATATTAGTAGGTTTAACAGTAAAGAATGCGAGGGGCTTAGAAGCCAGATTCGAGGGTCCATACCAGGTCCTCCTGATCTCGCCCACTGCAGTCAAGCCGGAAGGAGGGCCGACATGGATCCACGCTTCGCACTGCAAGAGGGTCTCTTCCAAAGAATGACTATCACCATATACATCCTTATCCTTTTTCGTGTTATTGCGCAGAGTGCTGAGGGGGGACATGTAGCAATCACCCAGGCTGATGGGGTGACCACCTATTGGCATAGTTCTTCTAATACACATGTAGCTACATACCAGTTTGAATTTGAGTCTCTTATCCCAATTATTACCGTTAATAGAAATGTAGACTGGATTAATTATATATATTACAACCAGCAGCGGTTTGTAAATTATACCCGAGATGCTTTACAAGGGTTAGCCGACCAACTAGGGCCCACCTCAACTATGACATTCCAGAATAGATTGGTTCTTGATATGATATTGGCTGAAAAAGGTGGGGTATGCAGAATGATAGGGACAACCTGTTGTATGTATATCCCCAACAACACCGGGCCCAAAGGGAAAGTCACAATGGCCATACATAAGTTGGAGAGCTTATCTCAGGAGTTGAAAAGGAACTCAGGTATTACCGACCCATGGGACCAGTATTTTTCATGGATGACTGGATGGCAGAAAATATTAGCACAAATAGGAGTAGTGATAGTGGTCTTTTTAATACTATTCTCTGTCCTTGTGTGCTGTGTTTTCCCTTGTATCAGGAAAATGGTGACGAAAGCTGTAGAACAGACTGTGCCCACTATGTTTACACAAATAGACGAGGTGACACCGAGAGTCCCTTTAAAAGGCAACCATCCTGTATCCTGAGGAAAATAGGGAAAGTTAGGACCACTCCGAAACCTTGGAAGTCCAGGGACAAAGGGGGGTTACTCATAAGGAGTGTAATGTCCGTGGCTGCGGGCTGTCAGCTCCAGCCTCCCTCTGACAGCCGCAGCCACGAGTCGGCAAGCGCTGGCCCCAGCCTCCTCCTCAGGAGACGTCAGCGCTCGCATCCACTCACCTCCGCCAGAGCCCGCAGGGTGCGGGCGCAC
This sequence comes from Rhinoderma darwinii, assembly GCF_050947455.1. Taxonomy (NCBI): domain Eukaryota; kingdom Metazoa; phylum Chordata; class Amphibia; order Anura; family Rhinodermatidae; genus Rhinoderma; species Rhinoderma darwinii. The sequence continues at coordinate 83,321,077 of NC_134695.1, forward strand.
GCTCGTCCCCGCTCTTATAGGGGCAGTGCGCGCACCGGACATCTTGAACGACCTTTGAACCGTGAGTACCCTGGGCTATAAGAGGGGTCCAGCCCCCTAGTTTGATGCCTGAGCTTTGTTAGTTTTCCCAGTCTGTCTTGCAAATGGTCCCTTAGTGTTTCCCGTTCCTGTTGTTACCCGTACCTTGTTCCCCGTTCCTGTTTCCCGTGCTTTGCCCTAGTATCAAGTCGTGCCACGTCCTGTGTCATCTGCCACGTCTGGAGGAATCCGCCAGGTCCTGTGTCATCTGCCACGTCTGGAGGAATCCGCCACGTCCTGTGTCACCTGCCACGTCTGGAGGAATCCGCCATGTCCTGTGTTATCTGCCATGTCCGGAGGAATCCGCCACGTCCTGTGTTATCTGTCACGTCCGGAGGAATCCGCCACGTCTGGCGCAACTTGCGGCTCCTGTGTCATCCGCCACGTTTGGCGCCATCCGCTGCACCCATCTCATCTGTGCCAGAGCTGCGGCCACCATCTGGACTATTCAGGTACCCTTGTGCGGGACATTGTATTTCTGGGGTGTCCTGTTGTTTGGCCAGCTGCCTCCCCGCTGCGGCGGTACGGCCTAGTGGGTCCACTAACCCGCTCCGTGACAAGGAGTAGCTCGTCTCAAGCTGGTGAAGAAATCCAAAACCCCTACCCGCCTGGTTCAAGTGGTCAGTAGTAGGTTGCTAGGCAAGACTCAGGGATAGAGTGATAATATTTTTAGGGGGGACTGTCAGGGATCATTAGCCTGTATATTGTTTGCAAAAATATTATCCTTTTATATATATATATATATATATATATATATATCTCAGTATATTACACACAGTGCTTGAATCTATGTAAGAAGATGGAGCCTGCATAAGGAACAAGCCTATGGAGACACTGCCCCTGGAATGCAAGAGGAGTGTACAGATGATCTCACAGCTGAATAGAGCCAATGGGGCTTAAGCACATCCCACCCTCCTACAGAGAAGATTTTTTTGTAACCTCTTTGTTCAATAAAAAGTTAGTTGTCCTTCCTACTTCACTGAGGGAGGATGTCTACCAACATTTCTGTCTGGTATATCTCTTCCACGCACGCCCTCAGTTTCCAATTTACAGAGGTGGCTATTCGGTGTGAAATAACAGGGAAAAGGAAGTTACCCTGACAAGACCTGTATCTGACAGGTCCGGGGGACTGACGGATTCAGTGTCGGCGGGCCAGGATCCACCTGTTATCGATCAAATCTAAATTATGAACAGGGACACGCAGAACTCGCTGCCACTGAATCCGTCAGTCCCGCTGACCTGACAGGTAAAGGTTTCAGTGCATGATACAGCTGCTCTGTATCTCATAAAGTAAAAAAATATATTTTTTAAAAGTATTTACAAAATAGCACCAAACAAACTGGTAAAACAACAAAAACCACACTCAAAGGTTTACATTGCCTTCAAAACTGTGGTGGGTAGTGACAGTGCCAGCATTAGGATAGATGGCGCCCCGTGCAAAATTATCTTTCGGCGCCCCACTCCATCATAAAAAAAATGCCCCATAAAAAAAAAGTATAATGCCCCTTTAGTTCCCCCCATACGGTATAATAATATATTATAACCCCTTAAAGTACACAGTATTTTGTCCTCTAATTGTGCCCACACAGTATTATGCCCCCTAAGTGCCACACACAGTATATTGCCCCTAGTAGTGCCCCACACAGTATAATGTCCGCTTAGTGGCCCCCACACAGTATAATGCCCCCTCCCCTTCCTGCCACACACAGCCCCCCCTGTAGATAGTGCCCCCTGTAGATTGTGCCATACAGCCCCCACCTCACCCTTGTAGACAGTGCCATACATCCCCCACCTACTCGTAGATCGTGCCATACAGCCTCCCCCCACCTCCCTCATGTAGACAGTGCCATACAGCCCCCACCCCCTCCTTGTAGACAGTGCCATACAGCCCCCACCTCCCTCATGTAGACAGTGTCATACAGCCCCCCACCTCCCCTTGTATATCGTGCCATACAGCCTCCCACCTCCTTCATGTAGACAGTGCTATACAGCCCCCCACCTCCCCTTGTAGATCGTGCCATACAGCCCCCCACCCCTTCCTTGTAGACAGTGGCCCCAAACAAACAAAACAAGTTGTACTCAGCTGGGCCCCGTTCCCACGATGAACTGAGCTGCTCCACGACGGGATCCTTGCTTCGGCCAGGGTGATCCTGTAGCGTAGTACAGAGTTTCCAAACATTTTCGGACTCGAGGCACCACTGGAAAAATAAAATTTCCTCAGGGCACCCCTACTTTAGAGAGACAGAAAATGGCTAAAAACAAGCACTGCCTCAAAATTCCTTCAGGAAGTGACAGCGTTGTTTGACCTTTTTTTTTTTGCGTTTCTTTTAAGCTGTTGAATCGAATGCAAAAGGCGCAGGAAAAAAAGCTCCAAACGGGCGCCGCAGGTATTTTCTGCCTCCTATTAATTTCAATTGGGGGTCAGAGGTGGAAACCACTTGAAGACCATCGGCCCCCCACTCACAGTAAAATAATCATCGGCCCCCCACTCACAGTAAAATAACCATCAGCCCCCCCCCCACTCACAGTAAAATGACCATCAGCCCCCCACTCACACTAAAATGACCATCAGTCCCCCCTCACAGTAAAATAACCATCAGCCTGTTACTCACAGATTCCCCCTGTAGATACTGCCACACAGCCCCCTTGTAGATAGTGCCACACAGCCCCCTGTAGATAGTTCCACACAGCCACCTGTAGGTAGTGCCACACAGCCACCTGTAGGTAGTGCCACACAGCCCCCTGGTAGGTAGTGCCACACAGCCCCCTGGTAGGTAGTGCCACACAGCCCCCTGGTAGGTAGTGCCACACAGCCCCCTGGTAGGTAGTGCCACACAGCCCCCTGGTAGGTAGTGCCACAAAGCCCCCTGGTAGGTAGTGCCACACAGCCCCCTTGCAGGTAGGGCCACACAGCCCCCTTGTAGATAGCACCCCCCCCCCCTTCCAGTAGATAGCGGCACTGTAACTCCCTGAAAGAGCGGAATCCCCCTGTGGCCGGGGATTCCGCTCCTGGAGCACTCCGCTTGATGTCTCTGTCCGTATATGGACAGTGACATCAGGGGAAACTCCTGAAGCAGAATCCCAGTCCACAGCGTTGCCGACGCTGTGACCGGGGATTCCACTCCAGGAGAAGCCCCTGTCGTCTGTGTCCATTTATGGACAGTGACGTCAAGGGCTTCTCCTGGAGTGGAATCCCCAGTCACAGAGTTGGCAACGCTGTAAACGGAGATGCCCCTTCAGGAGTTGCCCCTGATGTCACTGTCCATGTACGGACAGAGACATCAAGTGGAGCGCTCCAGGAACGGAATCCCCGGCCACACAGGGATTTCGCTCCTTCAGAGAGCTACAGTGGCGCTAGTAGATTGCAGTGCAGGGAGATACCTCTCTGTTCTGCTATAGTACGCCGCCGGCCATGGGGGGGGGCCTTTTCCGAGGGGCGGCACGGGCGCCCTCAGGCCCAGTGTCGCCACCCATGACACTTTCTGTTCTCCCAGAAATCCCCTCCTCCTTCCCCCGCTGAGCCCTGGCACTTAGTCTCTCCACCTTGCCCCCTGATACACACCAGCTAGCTCTGCCCTGCCCTACCAGAGAGATCTCCTACTAGTTTGCTTTTCACCGCTGCCTTACCTCCCACCCCTTTACTTTGTGCCTGCCCCAATAGTGAGGGGGGCCCCAGACTCCTTGGCTGTATGGGGCCCAGAAATTTCTGGTCTAGGCCCTTGGTGAGCAGGTCTGATCATAATATTGTGTTGGTTTACAGAAGTTTTATTGAGAATTGAGAAACTTTCAAGCCTGGAGGGAATAGGGGACGGCAAAGAAGACCGAGCTACCTTTACTCCAGAATACAAATGACTCTTATCTGATGGGCAGCTAGTTCAGATCTGCATTATGCATGGGCATGTGCCATGGTGGAGGGTTGGTGGCTCATAGATAGTTACCCGGCTCACTAACAGATCTGCATTTACACAGTGATTTGTTAAATAGTAACTAGTATAATCAGTGACCGCAGATCCTCTACTGCAGGTAAAGACTGTGGAATAGAAGAGCAGTGTCCAAAGTGTGACTACAGAGCGGAGAACATGGGGATTATACTGCCGCACATTCTGCTCCTCAGCCCCCTGATTCTGACCGCGCTGGGGACAGGTGAGAACCAAGCTGCAAAATACTAAAATTCAGGATGTTATGGGAATTAACAATGCAGCCCAACTATCTCCACAACTAAATCAAGAATTTCTAATCTTTTATTTTATTCTTCAGAATAATAATAAACAACTTAGATTTTCGATGTTCTGGAAGAAAAAAATCTCAGTTCTCCTTCTATCCTAACTTCTATCTCATTCTTGGTTTTTTTATTCACAGGCAGTATTATAGTAGTTATATTCTTGTATATAGGAGGCAGTATTATAGTAGTTATATTCTTGTATATAGGAGCAGTATTATAGTAGTTATATTCTTGTATATAGGGGCAGTATTATAGTAGTTATATTCTTGTATATAGGAGCAGTATTATAGTAGTTATATTCTTGTATATAGGAGCAGTATTATAGTAGTTATATTCTTGTATATAGGAGCAGTATTATAGTAGTTATATTCTTGTATATAGGAGGCAGTATTATAGTAGTTATAATCTTGTATATAGGGGCAGTATTATAGTAGTTATATTCTTGTATATAGGAGGCAGTATTATAGTAGTTATATTCTTGTATATAGGGGCAGTATTATAGTAGTTATATTCTTGTATATAGGGGGCAGTATTATAATAGTTATATTCTTGTATATAGGGGGCAGTATTATAGTAGTTATATTCTTGCATATAGGGGCAGTATTATAGTAGTTATATTCTTGTATATAGGGGGCAGTATTATAGCAGTTATATTCTTGCATATAGGGGCAGTATTATAGTAGTTATATTCTTGTATATAGGAGCAGTATTATAGTAGTTATATTCTTGTATATAGGGGCAGTATTATAGTAGTTATGTTCTTGTATATAGGAGCTGTATTATAGTAGTTATATCCTTGTATATAGGAGCAGTATTATAGTAGTTATATTCTTGTATATAGGACCAGTATTATAGTAGTTATATTCTTGTATATAGGGCAGTATTATAGTAGTTATATATTTGTAAATAGGGGATAGTATTATAGTAGTTATATTCTTGTATATAGGGGGCAGTATTATAGTAGTTATATTCTTGTATATAGGGGCAGTATTATAGTAGTTATATTCTTGTATCTAGGGGGCAGTATTATAGTAGTTATATTCTTGTATAGAGCAGTATTATAGTAGTTATATTCTTGTATATAGGAGCAGTATTATAGTAGTTATATTCTTGTATATAGGAGCAGTATTATAGTAGTTATATTCTTGTATATAGGGGCAGTATTATAGTAGTTATATTCTTGTATATAGGGCAGTATTATAGTAGTTATATTCTTGTATATAGGGGCAGTATTATAGTAGTTATATTCTTGTATATAGGAGCTGTATTATATTAGTTATATTCTTGTATATAGGGGCAGTATTATAGTAGTTATATTCCTGTATATAGGTGGCAGTATTATAGTTGTTATATTCTTGTATATAGGGCAGTATTATAGTAGTTATATATTTGTACATAGGGGACAGTATTACAGTAGTTATATTCTTGTATGTAGGGCAGTATTATAATAGTTATATATTTATACATAGGGGGCAGTATTATAGTAGTTATATTCTTGTACATAGGAGGCAGTATTATAGTAGTTATATATTTATACATAGGGGGCAGTATTACAACACTGACATGCCACTGAGCACAGAAGACGAAACCTGTCAGCATTAATAGTATCTGGAATTCAAACGGTTTTTGTTTCTAGGTCAAAATGATGGAAGGCCATTAATAACCACAAAATATGGACAACTGCGTGGCCTTACTGTACCAGTAAAGGAGACCTCTAGAGCCATTGATGCCTTTTTTGGAGTCCCTTTTGCAAAACCTCCGGTTGGATCGCTGAGATTTTCTGACCCTGAACCTCCTGAGCCCTGGAGCTCTGTTAGAGAAGCTTCTGAGTATCCCCCTATGTGAGATATTGCTTTAGTGTTGTATAAATTTACGAGATCCTTGACACTAAACCATATATTGATTATTGTTAATTCTGTATACTTCAGGTGTTTACAGGTGGAAGATATCATGATTGGAATTGGAGAATATTACCAAACCCCTTTTAAGATGCCCAAGTCCTCAGAAGATTGCCTGTACCTGAATGTGTTTACTCCAGCCGACAGAGACAAGAAGTCAAAATTACCTGTAAGTATTCGGAAATCAGAGGTTAATACTTATTTTAATTAGTGTTGTAAATCTGCAACATTTCGGACTTCAGCTTTTGTGACACTAGTAGCATGCCCTGACAGCTGCAGACGCTAAAGGACATGTTAGGAGTTGTAGTATTACAAAGTGTTACTCCTATTATTTTGCTTATAAATATATAACGAAGTATCATTTAGTGCAGTGACCATTGTTTGCCCGCTGTTCTCTTGATGATACATATCTCCAGATCCATTTACAACCACGCTTCTGAGTGATATCAACTGCGCCGTGTAACGTGTATGAAATGCTGACTACAATGCTGATGATGTGGTGGTCCTTTAAGAATAATGGCTACTCCAATAAATTTTAATATGTTCCCATTTCCTCCAGGTCATGTTTTTTATACATGGCGGTGGGTTGCTGTTCGAGTTGGCCAGCATATATGATGGCTCCGCACTTAGCGCCTATGAGAACGTAGTGGTTGTGTCCATACAGTACAGGCTGGGGCTCCTGGGATTCTTCAGGTAAAGATATTTTGAATCCTTTCTAGGCATGTTCACGTTTGTTCATTAGTGTGTGCAGCTCTGGAGATAATACAGGATGTAACTCACGACCAGTACAGGATAAGTAATGTAATGTATGTACACAGTGACTCCACCAGCAGAATAGTGAGTGCAGCTCTGGAGTATAATACAGGATATAACTCAGGATCCGTACAGGATAAGTAATGTAATGTATGTACACAGTGACTCCACCAGCAGAATAGTGAGTGCAGCTCTGGAGTATAATACAGGATATAACTCAGGATCAGTACAGGGTAAGTAATGTAATGTATGTACACAGTGATTCCACCAGCAGAATAGTGAGTGCAGCTTTGGAGTATAATACAGGATATAACTCAGGATCACTACAGGATAAGTAATGTAATGTATGTACACAGTGATTCCACCAGCTGAATAGTGAGTGCTGCTCTGGAGTATAATACAGGATGTAACTTAGGCCGGATTCACATGAGCATGTACGGTCCATGATATACAGTCCGTATGTCAGCCGCATTTTCCGGATCGAACACACTGTAGGGAGCTGGGCTCCTTACATCATAGTTATCTATGACGATAGGTGTCACTGCCTCGCTGCGGGAACTCCCGTACTGTAATCATGTTTTCAGTACGGGACAGTAGTTCCGCCAAGAGGCAGCGGCACCTAGCGTCATAGATAACTATGATGCTAGGAGCCCGGCTCCCTGCAGTCTGTTCGGTCTGGGAAATGCAGCTGACATACGGACTGTATATCACGGGCCGAACACGCTCGTGTGAATCTGGCCTTAGGATCAGTACAGGTTAAGAAATTTAATGTATAGAAGTGACTCCATCAGCAGAATAGTTAGTGCAGCTCTGGAGTATAATACAGGATATAACTCAGGATCAGTACAGGATAAATAATGTAATGACTGACTGCCACCGCAACATTCCAGGGGAAAATGCAAAGGGGGATGCCCATTGGATTGCGTCACAGGAAATTCCTGTGACACGACTAAGGGACATACCATATATGGCCAGACAGCCCGGGGTCCATTGAAGGACCCCAGGGCTGTCTGACCATATTTCCGGTTGTTAGGGCATACTTAGGTAGTTTACATCAGATGGTTCCAGGTTACCTCCGTTCATTGGTATACTTTTAAAAGTAGGATAATGTACTGAGGTAACCGGCAGTGCGTTTCTTGCCTCTGCAGGGGTGTTTTTTTTTTCTAGGGGAAATGGGCCCCAGTGTTCATGTGGGGGGCAGGGGAGGGAATGTTAATGGGGTATCGCTGAGCATTTCTCTTAGGGTATGTTCACACATAGCGTAAACACAGCGGACTTTACACAACAGATTTCATTGCGAAAAATCCACAGCATAATACAGTAGCAGTAGAGTGGACAATATTTGAACAAACTTCATCCACACGCTGCGTAAATAACCCACCGAAAAAGACGTTCATAAATTGACCTGCGGTGCGTTTTTTTAATCCGCAGCATGTCAATTTATGTTGTGGAATCGCTGGTTTTCTGTTACAGGTTTTCCCTATTGAATTCAATGGGAAGGTAAAACCCGCAACAATTAGCACATGTTGCGATTTTTGCAGCGGAAAATCTGCGTTATCGGGGGCGTCAACCCTAAAAGTGCCTAGGGCAGCACAAACTCTAAATACGGACCTGGCCTTGTGTACAATCTTTCACCCAGTCATGTAAAATTACCTTCTCTGTTTATTTCAGCACCGGAGATGACCAATTACCTGGTAATTATGGGTTTCTGGACCAAGTCGCCGCACTCCAGTGGGTACAGGAAACCATTGCAGATTTCGGTGGTGACCCCCAATCCGTCACTATATTTGGTGAATCTGCTGGGGCGGTCAGCGTCTCCGCTCTGGTAAATTCTGTCTAGTGTTACATGAGTATCCATACAGCGCACCCGTCACTTCTGGGACCTATATGCGCTGACAGGCTGCTGTGTTATTTTATCCTTTATATTTATAACGAGACCTAATCTGTGCCAAGTAATATAATCGATAAATTCTTCTAGACCAATTCTGTCATTTACCTCTATGATGAGAATACAGAACAATGTTTGAAAACGAAAAATAATAATGAAAAAAATAAATAGTAGTGAATGTGCCCAATCCAAGCGTTAATGATCCAACTTGTATCCTCTGCTAGGTGCTCTCACCCTTATCCAAAGGCCTGTTCCACCGCGCCATCGCTGAAAGCGGAACTGTAACAATGCCAAGCTTGGTGGTCAGCAAGTCTGAAGATCTCGTCTACTACCGAAATGTAGGTATAATAATCTAGATGGAATTCTACTCCACCCGCTATTCATTCTCGGGAGGGGGGGGGGGGGATCAGCCATGTTGGACTTTTTTCCAGACCATCTCCTATTGTTGAGCTAATCCTGTTTGAGATGACGGCGGTGCCAGGGTGGCATTATCATGAGAGATGGAGGGGGTAGGGGGCAATAGCTAGTGGCAATTGCAGCCTATGCACCCCCAATTGCAGAGGGAATGAGAGACAATCACACAACACCAACAAGCAATCCTGCAATGAATATATGTGATACTTGTTTTGCTCCTCAGTTAGTAGCGGAGATATCGGGCTGTGATGTGGCCTCCATTGCCAACTGTCTGAAGAACAAATCAGAGGAGGAACTTGTGTCTATTGCCAAAGTAATGGTAGGTCTTGTGTCACCCTACAGTAGTATCAGTCCCTGGGAAACTTCAGGCCTCGGCTCCATTGCCAATTTTAGTATCCAAATAACATAAATTGCTCCATTTCTCTTACATTTTCCTCTTGGTGAGTGTTGCCCCCTCTGAGGCCACTTCCATGTGTTACAATAGAATTGATTCTGCTGGATTCACTACTTTTTGAATATCACAGACATTTTTCTTCCAGGGTCAGTAAAGCCCAACGTCTTCAGTCTTTACACAGAAGAATTCCTGCTACGTTTTTCTATTTAATTCTTAGATTGGCGGAAGGTGGGCATCTATGGCAGGCCATGTGTAGAGGTAGTTCTGGCATGCAACGTATGGGGCATCTGTGGTAGGCAGTGTGTGAGGGCATTTGGGGCAGACAAAGTATGAGCCATCTGTTTAAGGCAATGTATTGGGGTGTCTTTGGCAGGCAACCTATGGGGGAATTTGTGGCAGACAATGTATATTACATCTGTGTTAGTGTATGGGGCATCTGTTTCTGGCAATGTATGGGGCATCTGTGGCAGACAATGTATGGGGCATTTGTGGCAGGCAATATAATGGATGGGGCGCCTGGGGCAGACCACGGATGGGGCATCCGGGGGAATCAGATGGGGTGTCCGGGGCAGACCACGGATGTGGCGTCCGGGGGAATCGGATGGGGCGTCCGGGCAGACCAAGGATGGGGCGTCCGCGGCAGACCACGGATGGGCCGTCCGGGGCAGACCACGGATGGGCCGTCCGGGGCAGACCACGGATGGGCCGTCCGGGGCAGACCACGGATGGGCCGTCCGGGGCAGACCACGGATGGGCCGTCCGGGGCAGACCACGGATGGGCCGTCCGGGGCAGACCACGGATGGGCCGTCCGGGGCAGACCACGGATGGGCCGTCCGGGGCAGACCACGGATGGGCCGTCCGGGGCAGACCACGGATGGGCCGTCCGGGGCAGACCACGGATGGGGCGTCCGGGGCAGACCACGGATGGGGCGTCCGGGGCAGGCAATTCATAGGGCATCTGTGGCAGCAACAAATCCCCAAAAACATCAAACCTTTGTCCAGTGGATTCTTATGGCGGGTGAATCATGAATCTATTTGATACAATTAGTACTGGACAATAAATTCACTCATCACTGCTTAGTTACCACCTATAATTTGTGTAGTGTAAGATATTCTTCTATATAGCATGCGATCACATCACCACTGACTATTTGTCGCAGCTCTGGGTGCACTTACCCACTGATCCATCAGCGATATGTGGTTGCCTTCTGTGTATGACCAGGTCATTGCTCTGTCCTTCTCATGTGCCGCCTGTCTCCGCAGGGCGTGCTGCCTCTTCCTGCCTGCGTGGACGGAGTTTTTCTACCTAAACCAGTAGAGAAGATGTTAACTAACAAGGAAAGCAACAAGGTCCCGATTCTTCTTGGGGTGAATGAGCAGGAGTTCGGCTGGTTAGTTCCAATGGTAGGTGCGAAGCTCTTAAATAATAACAGCGCTCCCCCTGTTACGGCATCTCGGGTTTTATCAAGGAATAATCTGCATTTTGGCAAAATATTTTTGAAGGTTTGTTATTTATAGGCAGAAATTCAGATGTACTGTACGCCTATGGCCAGCTGTAAGAGGATTTCTACACAAAACACAAAAATGTAAGTTACAGCAGCAACCAAAGTTTTGTAATTGTCATTTTTGTGTTACAGAAATTGTAAATTTTCTCTTTTGTTGCCATTTTTGCAAAACTTATAACACAACGTGCGGCCATATTGGTTGTCACTTCTCAATTATTTTTAGAAGTTGATGTTCACATTGTGATTGACTGAACCTGCTGACAAAATGACAGTAGATCATCTGTTTCTGAGCAATTAATTAAAAAGTGATAAACAATATGGCCGCACGTCATGTTATCACTTTTGCATAAAGGGCAACAAATCAGAAAAATGCCAATTTCCCTGTAAAAAAAATAAATAAAAAATATCAAACAGAAAACATAATTATCAAACTTTGGCAGCTGCTGAAACCTTTGATTTACTAATATATGGCAAATTTCTCATTTAAGATGGAATTCCTCTTTAAAGGGGTTCTCTCCGGACTGCCCATATTCCCTATTAGATCCTCTAGACCTCATAGAGGGGTTCCCCCACCTGGGACCCCATTCTCTGTGCCTGAACAGAGAGCTGCTCCTGCAATACAGGGGTAATGTGTGCCTAAACGTGGCTTTCTGCAGCGATTACAGCTGATCTCCGGGGGTCAGAGGAGGCGGACCCACGGCAATCAGTTGATCGCTGTACTAGCTTCATTTTAACAAGGGGTTCTCTTTGTCCCCTTTAAGGGCTATTCTCTAATTGCTATTGTGTGTATTTCTGCTTCACCTCAACACTTCCACAGCAAACTAGAAAATCTGATCCACATCACACGATTATCAGGCCCTTATCATAATGAAGGATGTCTGCAATGTATTCTAGTCAACAGTATAAGACCTACTTTGTATACTCTACATATTGCACCACATTATAGCTGTTTTATTCCTGATTGCCACATCCATTGGAAACTAAAAGGAGAAATTTGCTTTGCTAGCTCACAGAATGCATGTGGGCTGTTATGTGGCTGTTCCTATGCTAGGAGCGCTGTCCACTGCATTAATCCAAGCAACCAGGGGAGTAAAAAGCATATGGGTGCTATTTTCAAGCTGGCAGTCATAGCAGTAACGATTAGGCCCATTAGCTAAGGGGACAATGTAAAATTGAATGCAGATTGCTATCAGACCAAGGGGAGGTGGTCATGGTCGAGTGGGGCCCCAATCCAAGTCTGTAGGGCCCCATGATTACTTTTTATGCTCCAGAGCATACGCAACATTGACAGACATAGACAGAGGAGAAGGGCAAGAAAAAACACCGTAGTGTCTGTGTATAGTAGTAAGCAGGTGACTGACCAAGTGACAAAGACAGCTTTCCATATCTTCCAAAATGGCTGACAATGGCTTTGGAGCGCTGCTGGAGAACAAACTTCTGCTACAATAAGTGAAGTACTGAACAGAAAACAGGGGCGTGTATGAGCTCAGATAATCTTTAGTCTGGTGTAGTGACGCTGGATTTTATATTACTTTGTAATAAATTATATCCAACATAATATTATTATTATTATTACTATTGTTGTATTCAGCTATTTAACATAACGGGGATAACGCAAAGAATGAACCGGGAGGACGTGATGTCAGCGATCCAAAAATGTCCTATACTGGTGAGATAAGATGAGCTCGTCTCATGTATGTTCTCTCTCTTATTATCGAATTTGTTTTCTATAGAAAATTATTTCTGTTTATTGTGCTTAAAGGGGTTCTCCCCCCATAGTAAGTGATATGGCTAGAATATGACATCACCTACTGGTCAATGGGTTCCAACAAATGGGACTCATTAGAAGTAAGTGCTGCACAGAGGACGGCACTCTGTCCCTTTGGTCTTTGGATCGGAGGGGTCCCAGAGGTCAGCCCCCCCACTGATAATGTTAGGGTATATCCTAGTGCTGTGACATAACATTCTAATATGGGAATACCCCTTTAATGTCAATTTTATAGGGTCTGAGTCCTGAGGCCATTCCTTTCGTCATTGACGAGTATCTTGGTGACGCAGTTGATCCGGTGGAGATTCGCAATCGGTTCTTGGATTTGTGCGGTGATGTAATGTTTGTTATACCGGCTATAAAGATCGCAAAATACCATCGAGGTACGACCCAATCACAGCAGAGATCATGTGGTTTTTTTTTACATTGACATAGGAGGTATTGGCTGTCAGAACACGCTGGGAGTTGTAGTTTTTCATAACTTACTAATATGTTCTTAAAAATGATGCCCTGGGCCCCCGTAATCCATAATGTCCAAAAACATACAGTGCCAGTCATGTGATGCCCCTGTGGACAGTATACATATTGTTTACACATGGCCGCAGAAGCCGGCGTCACTCTATTGGTTAGTTACTATTTCCACCACATTTTGCCCATCTAAATGCCGGCCCCCGGTCCTAGACCTCCGAGGTGTGGGCACAGTAATGCCACCAGTCTCGGGACACTAACTTTGACCTTGATAACATCAGCTGCGGGCACAGTGCCATCTTGCACAATTATTGCTTCTACCTGTGCTGCTGTGCCAGTGTATTCTGCCCTCCCTCCCCAAGGTTATACATAACACAATGTAACACCGCAGGATCATTAATTGTCATGATGTCAACAGTTAAGTGTTTGTCTTCTTATCACTCGTTAGATATGGGGCTCCCTGTCTACTTGTATGAGTACCAGCACCCACCAACCCTGCTGGCTCATGTGAGACCGAACTTTGTGAGGGCCGATCACGGTGACGAGATCATCTTTGTGTTTGGGGGACCCTTCCTGAGGGACGGTATTGTATATGCTGGTGAGTCAATGACAAGAAAAAATGCCCTAAAGGCGTTACATAGAGTTATTGTCAAGGTCCTGACCAGTGTTTTACCCCTTCTCTGCCCTTAATTCAGAACTATTATCCTCTTCGATACCTGGGTATTCTGAGACAAACTGGTTGCTAGGGATGTGCTTCATTAAAAAGTGTGGTTGCTAGGCAATATGTCCATATTAAATGAACAAATTATAAAAACCTCCAACCAAACAATTGGCATAAAAGGGGTCCCCAAAAATACTTAGTAGAAAACCTAAACAGGGACCATAGGGGAACAGAAACCCCCGACACAATGCAATATACACAATATTGTACGAAAGTAGAAAATCTTTATTAGATAGAATAGACAATGATACAATGCAGAATAAAAAATGGACTATAAACGAAGAAAGAACAGAGTGGTCCTATGAAATAGACCAATGGCCTACAGAGACAATCACCTGGGAAAACGGCATGCACTCAATAACCCACAATAAAACATACATAAAACACAATGTAAAATATGCTGAAATGTATGTACTGCAGTAAATATGCCAGGGATGGAAGGAATAGAACAAGTGCCAGCTATGACACAAAGTCTGGGGATAATGCATCCAAAAAGGTAAAAGCAATCCAAACCAAAACAACATGAGTGTTGAATCAGCACATACCGTGAGTCATTGTGGGGAGTGGGACCCGTGAACCAGGGACTGAAGACCGCCTCGACGCGCGTTTCGCCAAACAGATCGGCGTCCTCAGGATACATAGATATAATAATAAATATAAAAAGTGCCAATCATCTAATGAAATGAATAAAACGTGCCAAAAAATGAATGAAAGTGAAAAATAATAAAAAATAAAATAAAAAGTGACAACAAAAAGTGCTCAATACATTTAATCATGATTATATAGACAAAATAAATAGTGACAATAAACCTGTATTATTATTAAGAACATATAAAAATATATGTAATAAAAAGTGTGTACATTACATAACGTCATAGTGAAAAAAACAATCATGTAAATCATGAATAATGCTAATCAAATGAAAATGAAAAATATGAAATATAAAAAAAGAAATAAATTGTGATCTGAAAAATATAATAAATACATAATCAATAATAAATAAATAAAATGAGATATATATATAGTGGTAGAATGAAAAGATAGTAATAATAAAAAATAATAAACAAAAATATTAAGTAAAAAATAATAATAATGACAAATATAATGAAAATTAATGAATAAAAATAAACATAATGATAATAATAATAATAAAAATAAATATTAAAAAAATTATAAAATAAAAAATAAAGTAAAATAAAAATATATATAAACAAAAATCTTCAAATGAATCCATCTCAGAAGTCGTTCAATTCAATATTCAAATTGATTGTGAACCAATAGCTCCTCCTTCTCCACCAAAGAGGCATGTCCCATGTACCACAATATAGAAAACATGAATAAAAAAACAAGAAAAAAAACCCTAGATGCATAAAATTCACGCAAGTTGGAAACTAATAAAAAGGGTTTGAAACTAGTGGCTTCATTCAAACCGAAAGGTGCCACTGTGTTAAAGAGGCTCTGTCACCACATTATAAGTGCCCTGTCTCCTACATAAGGAGATGGGCGCTGTAATGTAGGTGACAGCAGTGATTTTTATTTAAAAAAACAATATGTTTTCACCACTTTATTAGCGATTTTAGCTTTATGCTAATGAGTTGCTTAATGCTCAAATGGGCGTGTTTTTACTTTAGACCAAGTGGGCGTTGTACAGAGGAGTGTATGACGCTGACCAATCAGCGACCAATCAGCGTCATACACTTCTCTCCATTCATTTAGGCAACGCATAGGGATCCTTTTAGATCCCTATGTGCGGTCTTATACTAACACATTAACAATACTGAAGTGTTTAGACAGTGAATAGACATTCCATGGGATGTCTATTCACAATCTCTGCACTTCGTTACTGTGTCTGTGGTAGTTACAGCAGAGGAAGCATGATCTCGTTGTAACCTGTCATTTACAGCATAATCTCGCGAGATTACTCTTCCTCTGCTGCAACTACCACATACAGAGTAACAAAGTGCAGAGATTGTGAAGAGACATCCCGTGGAATGTCTATTCACTGTCTAAACACTTCAGTATTGTTAATGTGTTAGTATAAGACCGCACATAGGGATCTAGCAGGATCCCTATGCGCTGAGTAAATGAATGGAGAGAACTGCATGATTGGTCACTGATTGGTCACTGATTGGTCACTGATTGGTCACTGATTGGTCAGCGTCATACACTCCTCTGTACATCGCCCACTTGGTCTAAAGTAAAAACACGCCCACTTGGGCATTAAGCAACTCATTAGCATAAAGTCTAAAATCGCTAATAAGGTGGTGAAAACATATCGTTTTTTTAAATAAAAAGCACTGCTGTCACCTACATTATAGCGCCGATCACATTATGTAGAAGACAGGGCACTTATAATGTGGTGACAGAGCCTCTTTAAGTAGAGTGATCCATTTCATCTCTTTCCTCAATAAGGCCGAGCGTACATCACCTCCTCTCCAACCCAAAAGGATTCTGTCAATCCCACGTACTTTAAAGCTTTTAGGATTACAGGAGCGGTGCTCGCGGAAATGTCGGGGGATAGGCTGAAGTTTATCAACATCCTGTGCATTAGCAGCTGATTGTATTTTACTCACATGTTCTAAAACTCGTACCTTAAGCGGTCTGCTCGTCATACCGATGTAGATAAGATCGCAAGAGCAAGTGGCAAAATACACCACCGCTTCTGTTACAGGTGATATTGTACACTATCTTAAACTCCTTCCTCCTATCAGAGCTATCGAAGTTAAAAACTCGTGAGATGTATTTGCAAGCTGCACAATTGCCACAGTTGAAGGACCCCCAAGGGGGGCCACGACTACCAAAAGGATTCTTAGAAAGGCTGGGAACGTAATGGCTAGATGTTAAAAGGTCTCTTAAGTTTTTAGATCTTCTCCAAGTAATGGAGGGATAGTGAGGTAGAACCCTTGCCAAATCACAATCAGTAAGTAGAACACTCCAGTGTTTCTGTAGAATACTGCGGAGGATTAAATGTTGTTATAAACCTCACTTTTTGTTCAAAATGATTTCTCTTTTTGATCTTACTTACCAATAGTCCATCACGAATAGAACGTTTCGCTCGTAAATAGCCAGTTCGGACATCTCTCTGGCTGTAACCACGATTACGGAACCTAGCTGTCATATCTAATGCTTGACGCTCAAAATTGCTATCACTGGAGCAGATACGCCTCGCCCTCAAAAATTAGCCCACAGGTATAGCCTTCTTAAGTTTAGGATAGTGTGCGGAAGTGGCGTGAAGCAGGGCATTGGTCGCAATTTTCTTCCTGAAAATATCGGTAGTAATAGACCCCTCGTCATCATTCATAGCCAGAATGTCCAGAAATTCAACACAGGTTTTACTATATTTCCACGTAAGTTTGATATTAAAGTTGTTAACATTGAGGAAGGCCAAAAAAGAATCTAATTGGGATGCGGAGCCCTGCCAGATGAATAGAATATCGTCTATATACCTCGACCACAGGAGTACCGCATCATGACCCAGAATATGTTGAACAATGTCCCTCTCCCACAGAACCAGGAACAAATTGGCATAAGAGGGCGCACAAGTAACCCCCATTGCTGTTCCCTGGAGCTGTAGGAAAAGGCGATCCTTGAACGTGAAATAGTTATGTGTAAGAGCAAAATGCAAAAGACTCAAAACAAATTCAATAAGATCCGGATCATGGTTGGTCATGTGCAAAAAATATCTAGACGCTGTTACTCCGTGGTCGTGGCATATAGACGTATAAAGGGACTCTACATCGCATGTCACAAGAAACATGGCGTCATCCAAATGTAACCCATTAAGACGCTGCAGCGTGTCACTTGTTCTCTGTAGGCCATTGGTCTATTTTATCTGTTCTTTCTTCGTTTATAGTCCATTTTTTATTCTGCATTGTATCATTGTCTATTCGATCTAATAAAGATTTTCTACTTTCGTACAATATTGTGTATATTGCATTGTGTCGGGGGTTTCTGTTCCGCTATGGTCTGTATTTAGGTTGTCTAATATGTCCATATTAAGCAGATTGTCAGACAGGACTTCATTCAAAGCTGTAGGAGAAGGAAAACACTCTCCAGCTGATACATGTTACCTGCACTGATACATTGTAACAGACCTTCAGGACTGGAGAGAGATAGAATTGTGCTGCTGATGTGTTCAGCTCACAGTTGATTGTATACAATTGTAACAAAACTCAGCTGTGAGAGGTCTGTGCAGGTTCTCCGCCGCATGTCTGTATCTTTGTCACTAAGGGCAGATTCAGATAAACGTTGCGTTTTTGCGCGCGCAAACAACGCGGCGTTTTGCGCGCGCAAAAACCACTTGACAGCTGCGTGTGTCATCCGTGTATGATGCGCGGCTGCGTGATTTTCGCGCAGCCGCCATCATAGAGATGAGGCTAGTCGTCGCCCGTCACTGTCCAAGGTGCTGAAAGAGCTAACTGATCGGCAGTAACTCTTTCAGCACCCTCGACAGTGAATGCCGAACACAATATCGAGAAACCTGTGAAAAAAAAAGAAAAAGTTCGTACTTACCGAGAACTTCCCTCCCGGCTGTTGCCTTGGTGACGCGTCCTTGGTGACGCGCCTCTCTTGACATCGGGCCCCACCTCCCTGGATGACGCCGCAGTCCATGTGACCGCTGCAGCCTGTGCTTGGCCTGTGATTTGCTGGAGCTGTCACTTGGACTGAATTGTCATCCCGGGAGGTCAGACTGGAGGAAGAAGCCGGGAGTTATCGGTAAGTCAGAACTTCGTTTTTTTTCCTACAGGTTCATGTATATTGGGATCGGAAGTCACTGTCCAGGGTGCTGAAACAGTTTAACTCTTTCAGCACCCTGGACAGTGACTATCTCCTGACGTCGGGTACCGGAATTTTTTTTGCCGGGTTCGGCCAAAACGAGTTCGGCCGAACCCGGTGAAGTTCGGTTCGGTTGTCCGGGTTCGCTCATCTCAAAGACACTCCGTTTGGATGTTTGGAAACAGAAAAGCACGTGGTGCTTTTCTGTTTACATTCATCCTTTTGACAGCTGGTGCGCTGTTTCAGTCGGTTCGCACGGAAGTGCTTCTGTGCGACCTGCGTGGTTTTCACGCACCCATTGACTTCAATGGGTGCGTGATGCGCGAAATACGTGGAGATATTGAGCATGTCGCGCTTTTTGCGCAGCTGACAAACGCTGCGCAAAAAGCACGGACTGTCTGTACTGCCCCATAGACTTGTATTGGTCTGTGCGTGGCGCGTGAAAACCACGCGGCCCGCACGGACCCAATACACGTTCGTGTGAATCCCCCCTAATAGTGATCTTGTTTTTTTGTTTTTTTTGAGGAAATGCAACCAATGAAGAGAAAGTCCTGGCCCGGACAGTTATGAGATACTGGGCGAACTTTGCTCGGACTGGGTAAGACCCTAACACTAATCTAGAATGCCGGAGCATTCCCTGCGCTGGTGTCACCCTAAGGCTGGGTTCACACGAGCATGTTACGTCCGTAATGGACGGAACGTATTTCGACCGCAAGTCCCGGACCGAACACAGTGCAGGGAGCCGGGCTCCTAGCATCATAGTTATGTACAACGCTAGGAGTCCCTGCCTCGCTGCAGGACAACTGTCCCGTACTGTAATCATGTTTTCAGTACGGCACAGTAGTTCCATGGAGAGGCAGGGACTCCTAGCGTCGTACATAACTATGATGCTAGGAGCCCGGCTCCCTGCACTGTGTTCGGTCCGGGACTTGTAGCCGAAATAGGTTCCGTCCATTACGGACGTAACGTGCTCGTGTGAACCCAGCCTAATATCTCCTCATTACTAATAATGCCACATTGTTTACTGCAGGGACCCCAATAGTCCCGGTCTGACCGCATGGCCGCAGTACGGCGCAGACGAACGCTATCTGGAGATTAATTTGAAGCAGAAATCGTCTTCAAGGCTAAAGGAGGACAAGTTCAGGTTCTGGACTGAGATCCTTCCAGGGAAAATCTATCCCCAGCCAGCGGGTGGAAGTTATCACCCTGAGCTGTAGATTGTAATGCAGAAGTCTACACGTGAAAAAACGGAGAGCGCGTCACGCACGGAAATCACAAACTGCTCAGGGAAACTTTTTTCCACTTTTTAATAAATTTTACTTTTATTCAATTTTACAACTAATTATTTTTTTGCACATGGAGCTCTATCCCCAATGACATAATTACTTACGTGGACAGGTCACTGCCTCCCACACTTTTCTCCTGAAATACTCTGTGCTGTAAGGGACCCTGCCACTTCCACTATAAAATGCTCAGTTTGTAATCTCACACCAGATCAGCACACTCCTCCTCTGAAATACTCTGTGCCACTGGGGCACCCTGCAATTACAACTATATAATTCTCACTCTGTGATCGCCCAGAAGATCGGCAAACCTCTCTCCTAAAATAATCAGTTTTTTGGGCACCCTACGGTTCCATTCAGACGTTACCGTGAGGTAAAAACTGTATCCAGAAAACGCATGTGTTTTTTACCGCGATTTGGTGCATTTTTCAATGTGATTGTATTTTTTTTACCGCAACCGCATTGAAAAATGCATTAAAGGCGGTAAAAAAAAAACGCATGTGGTTTTCGGATGGGGTTTTTAAATGTGGTTTTACCTGCACCTCAACACAACATCTGAATGGCCCCTACCCCTCCTCACTTCATCAGGTTGCCCCTAAACACTAATCACTCAATCTTCCCAGTGCAGTCGGGGCAATGTAACAATGAGCAGAGACTGGACGGGCGGCTCTTTTCCTCCGTTTAGGCCACTTAGTAACAGTTTATTAATATTCTGACAGATTGATAATATTAGTGGTCCACAAGTTACAGTATAAAGATAGGGGTCCTGGTTAATTAAATGTGCAGTTTTCTATTGTATCCACTAGATGGCGACAAATGACATGTAATGAGAGAACTGCAGCCCGGCACCCGTCCTGGGTGATTGCAGGGGTCAGTGATGTGATCGCTGATTATACCGACCACCAGTGTCTACGACATGTTCTGGTTTGGGAGGTTTTCCAGGCAATTAAATATCTGTAGACCTGTGAAGTCAGAGACGTGAATGCTGATGAGGAGCGGCTGTTATTTCCATTTATTTATACAGCACCAGCAAATTCCGCAGATCTTCACACTACATCATAGTAGAGGGTGCAAATACAGACTTCAATACATACCAACATTTGTACATTCAAGTGGGAGGTGCAGCCATTTTATATTATATATATATATATCTCTCAAGTCTGCTGATTTATTCATATTTTCCATTGTTCGGACTAACGTTGGGACAAAGGGGTTAAATAAAGGAATTGTCCCTTTAAAACCATAGATCTGGTAGGCGGATGATCGGGGGATGATGGTCTGAGAACAGTCCTGGGACGGTGTTGGGGTATGTTCACACAGCTTATTATCAGCCGTTTTTTGGTCCGTAAATGCTAAAAATACGGCGGCTGAATGTCTCCAAACATCTGCCCATTGATTTCAATAGGAAAAACGGCGATTCGTTCCCACTGGGCGTTTTTGTTTAGTTTTTTCAAAAAAACTCCTTGTAAATAGAAGTGCATGTCACTTCTACTGACACAATGAAAAACGGAGAATGGAACCAAAGTCTCCTGAGGCCTTGTATAAAAAATGCTGCTTTAATCAAATGTTAATTGACGCTTTGGTTTTGTGGTTAAAACTGCGAAAAACTGTAAAACTGTAAAACTGTGCGGCCATTAACTAGTCATTTGTAATCCGCGCCCTCCGTAAGGACAGAAAGTAGCAGAAATTCTGCTGCGGTAAAATCGCACCATTTCCTGCGTTTTTTACTGCAGCAAATGATGCGTATTTTGTGGCGTTTTTCACAATGTTGGGGGATGGTGACATCTCCTCTGAAAAACGCAGCTGTTCTGTCCAGGAATGAACATGCTGCAATATACGAAAAATACGCACCGCGGATCAATTTCTGTTCGGAATTTTTACGCAGCGTGTGGATGAGATCTGTTAAACCTCCCCAACCTGCTGCTGCTGTATTCTGCTGCGTATTTTCCGTTCGCAATCCCGGATGGACAATACGCATCAATCCCGCTACGTGTGGACGAGCCCTTAGTGTGCATGTTTTTCGGCGGCCGCTATGTCTCCTTACCCCATTGTGTGCAGTGGTGCCCGGAGCCGAAGAGGAGCCGGTAGCAAAAAGAGGTGAGTAATGGAGGGGTCTGAATTTTGGAGGCTGGGGTCTGGTCTGCATTTAGGGGGTTAGCCGGGCTTTTAAAAATTGTTGTCTGAGATGACGGTTGCAGGTAATTTTTCCTACCTCTATATTCTCCTCACTGTGAGGTCCATTATATTGAGGACAATTTACAGGGAATATTTGGGAAAAATTAATATTCTGACAGACCCCGTCCCAACAAACCTCACAATGTCACAGCTGACGTGTCCCTAGAAGTGCTCCTACCTGTGATATCACCTTCACCCTGAGCACCGTTCCCTGATAAATCTGCCTCGTTGTATCTCCAGCATAAAGAAATGGCGTCTCACATTAATTATTCCGGCGTGCCCCGTGCCGGTGACCCACAAGATGCCCCGGGACATTGTCATTACGTATGACATCACTTGATTGACGTTGTTTTGTGGGTTCGTCCATGTGCTCAGCGGACGTTACTGCACCCGGGAGGTTCGCACCTTAGTGATGATGGCGGCGGCGGCGTCATCATCTGATCTGTTCATGTAACGAGAGAATTCTTCACGGGAACTTCACCCTCCTTATCCTCCTTCCAGGTGTCGCCCGAGAATTGTAAAATATTTCAGTAATATTGTGTCAGGGTGAAACCAAACAAACCTGTTCTCTCAAACTCTTTTCACTTTTGCATTTTATAGCTGCATCTGACTCTCTGTACACACTGAATGTAGATATAATACAATCCACCTGTACTGAAAAGTGTAGTTAACTGTGCTTATCATGTATCTAAGCCTTTCATGTGTGATACTGTCTTCTGAGCCGCTGTATATAATCCTATCATGTGGGATACTGTCTGCTGAGCCGCTGTATCTAATCCTATCATGTGTGATACTGTCTGCGGAGCTGTGTATCTAATCCTATCATGTGTGATACTGTCTGCTGAGCTGTGTATCTAATCCTATCATGTGTGATACTGTCTGCTGTGTATCTAATCCTATCATGTGTGATACTGTCTGCTGAGCCGTGGAAACATAGGCTTATACTAATACGTGACACTGAAATATACATTAGATCAGGGGTCTCAAGCACGCGGGCCGCATGCGGCCCGCGGGACACAGAGCCGCCAGTATCGCCTCTGCTCATGTACTCTGTGAAATCCCTGACATCGCTGTCCACATATGGACAGTTTTGTCAGTGTCTTCCCCAGAGAGGAGTCCCGGGCAGGGAGCTTGTATAGGTTCTGCTCCGGGACTCTGTAGAATTCCCTGACATCACTGTCCATATATGGACAGTTTTGTCAGGGTCTTCCCCAGAGCGGAGTCTCGGGCAGAGCGCTAGCATAGGCTCTGCTCTGGGACTCTGGTATCCCCTGACATCGCTGTCCACATATGGACAGTGATGTCTAGGGCTTCCCCAGAGCTGGACAGTGATTTCAGGAGCACAGCTGGAGTCCCAGTAGGAGTGTTAGTAGCACTCTGCCCGGGACTCCAGCTCTGGGCAAGTCCCTGACATCACTGTCCATATATGGACACTGTTGTCAGTTGCTTCCCCAGATTTCCGGAGCAGAGCCTATACTAGTGCTCCGCTCTGGGACACCGGCTCTGGGGTTGCCCCTGACATCATATTCCGGTCCAGGAGGATCCCCTGACGTCACTGTGTATGAACAGTGACATCAGGGGCTCCTCCAGCAGAGGAATCCCTGGCCAAAGCGTCGGCAACGCTCTGGCTGGGGATTCCACTCCTAGAGAGAGCACCAATGGAGCTATCTAATGGGGGTGTCTGTAGCACTGTCTACAAGAGGTGTGTGTGGCAGCATCTACAGAGGGCACTGTGACAGCCTCTACAGAGGGCACTGTGGCAGCATCTACAGAGGACACTGTGGCAGCATTTACAGAGGGCACTGTGGCAGCCTCTACAGAGGGCACTGTGGCAGCCTCTACAGAGGGCACTGTGGCAGCCTCTACAGGGGGCACTGTGACAGCCTCTACAGAGGGCACTGTGACAGCATCTACAGAGGGCACTGTGACAGCCTCTACAGAGGGCACTGTGGCAGCATCTACAGAGGACACTGTGGCAGCATTTACAGAGGGCACTGTGGCAGCCTCTACAGAGGGCACTGTGGCAGCCTCTACAGAGGACACTGTGGCAGCCTCTACAGAGGGCACTGTGGCAGCCTCTACAGAGGGCACTGTGGCAGCATCTACAGAGGGCACTGTGACAGTATCTAAAAAGGGGCTGCCTAATTTTGACATTTGTGTGTCTGCCAAACGCTGCCAGACTGCATTTAGCGACACTTGGGGCTTATTCAGACGAACGTGATATACACCCGTGCAACGTGCGTGATTTTCACGCGCCTCGCATGGACCTATATTAGTCAATGAGGCTGTTCAGACAGTCCGTGATTTTTGCGCAGAGTGTGTCCGCTGCGTAAAACTCACGACATGTCCTATATTTGTGCGTTTCTCGCGCATCACGCACCCATTGAAGACAATGGGTGCGTGAAAATCATGCGCAGCACACAAAAGCACTTCCGTGGGACGCGCGTGATTCGCGCAACAGCAGTAAAAACTACCACAAAAAAACTACCACCACGTGCTTTTCTTTTTACAAACATACAAACAGAGTGTCATAATGATGGCGGCTGCGCGAAAATCACGCAGCCGCGCATCATACGGGGCTGACACACGGAGCTGTTAAGTGCCGTTTCCGCACGCAAAACGCCGCGTTTTTTGCGCGCGCAAAACGCACACGCTCGTGTGAATCCGGCCTTAAACTGTAAAACTGGATTGTTGAGATAAGCACGTGGAGAAATCTCGCAAATTTCCGGTAAGTTTAAACCTGGCGCTATTATTATAGTAATGTAGTAGTGTTATAGTGTTCAAATAACTAACAATAATTTTGTAATGTATCTAATTTGAAAATAATGCGGCCCGTCAACTTCACATTTTTTCTTTATGTGGCCCACTTACCCGGCCGAGTTTGAGACCCCTGCATTAGATGGAGCAGAGCTCAGTTTGCCGTGTAGCACAATTCTCGTGATATCCCATCTCATGGAGAACCTACTCCATTATCTGTGCTACGAGTTATCACCGATGTTACATAGGACTGCTAGTAACATCTACTTTATTAATCGATAAGCAATGCAGCCCCAAAGAGTAGATTAAGAAAATCTGTTCTGCCTGTGTTCACACCTGTTTTCAGAGTGCAGGTCTGTCCATGTACAGTAGGGGGCGCCGTGCTCCTAATCGTCACTGGGCAGATAGAACATCAGACATGCAGCTTGGGGGCAGCACAGTCCTGATCTTATCTCACGCTGCCCATCCCAACGGTCACATGCTGTGAAGTCCTTTACATCCCAGCGCAGCAGGGGGTGTCCGAGGGGCGATGAGCATGTCCCCATGATAGTGCGGTTACAATGTAACAATGAGGGAAAACATAGTGACAAATGTGATCTCATCATAAGCGTCAATACACCGAGGACTGGATGTGACGTGCCCGGGATCAGCAAAATCTCAGCTGATATAGGGCTGGCGGATGTATCTGTGTATAACTAGGCAGATATGCCATGCAGGAGTCTTGGAAAGCTGGATAAGAGTGCCCTGTGGGTACTATGAGTGGCAGCCATACTGATTAGCACCCAGCTTTCCTAGAAACCGATATAACTCAGAACCATTTGAATCAGGCTTTTTTTTTAGTTTGACAGAAGAGAAGGACTCCGGGTGTTTGGGGTCAGACTCCGGGTGTTTGGGGTCAGACTCCGGGTGTTCGGGGTCAGGCTGCCGGGCCGCATTTTGCTGTTTTATCCTGTTCCTTCATTTATTATTGTTTTCTGTCTGGTGGGGTAAAAAAACAAAAAACTACACGGAGCAGCGCCCAGCACGTCCTGACACAAAACCCTGAGGCCTAGGGGCCGCTCATAACCCTCCAGTGCGCTCCCTGCTTATGATTGACAGTGGAAAAGCCCGTAAATGTATATGAGCAGCTGTTCTATATGGGGTGAGCGGTCATTATATGGGGTGAGCGGTCATTATATGGGGTGAGCGGTCATTATATGGGGTGATCGGTCATTATATGGGGTGACCGGTCATTATATGGGATTGGAGGTCATTACATGGGGTGAGCGGTCATCATATGGGGTTGGCGGTCATTATATGGGGTGAGCGGTCATTATATGGGGTTGGCGGTCATTATATGGGGTGAGCGGTCATTATATTGGGTGAGCAGTCATTATATGGGGTTGGCGGTCATTATATGGGGTTGGCGGTCATTATATGGGGTGAGCGGTCATTATATGGGGTTAGCGGTCATCATATGGGGTTGGCGGTCATCATATGGGGTTGGCGGTCATTATATGGGGTTGGCGGTCATTATATGGGGTGAGCGGTCATTATATGGGGTGAGCGGTCATTATATGGGGTGAGCAGTCATTATATGGGGTTGGCGGTCATTATATGGGGTGAGCGGTCATTATATGGGGTTGGCGGTCATTATATGGGGTGAGCGGTCATTATATGGGGTTGGCGGTCATTATATGGGGTGAGCGGTCATTATATGGGGTTGGCGGTCATCATATGGGGTTGGCGGTGATTATATGGGGTGAGCGGTCAGTATATGGGGTGAGCGGTCAGTATATGGGGTTAGCGGTGTATATCACCTGTGTAGTGCGGCATTTTATTACATAGCAGCAGGTTGTAATTACAGGTATTTTATAGGGTTCCTCCTGATTTATTTATCTTACTTACTGCCCCATGCACACGACCGTAGATTTCATCCATCCGTAAATACTGTCCTTAAATACGGATACATATATCTGTAAATCATCCGTATATACAGAACGGTGTCCGTAAATTCGGTCCGTAATGCATTCGTATTTACGGATCCGCAAAATAAAGAAAGCCACAAGTGATATGCAACATTTGTAAACCTGGCATCACCTAGCAATGCTTTCCGTAATTACGGGCGTCCACGGGTGCACATCTGTAGCTGTTTGTAATTACGGAAGCGACCATAGACTTTTATGGGGAGTCCGTGCCGTAATTATGGCCAAGAATAGGACATGTTCTATATTTTACGGATCCTTTTTACAGAACAGACACCCATCCGTAAAAGTATGGAAAGATGTCCGAAAATTCCATAGAAATGAATGGGTCCGTAATTACGGATGAAAAATACGGTCGTGTGCACAGGGCCTAGAAAACGTACCCAGAACGATAATATTACCAATAATTCATCCACCTACATTCCAATCATTGCGCCATTTAAATTGACAAACAAGCGCCGGTCGACGCACTTTTATTGTTTGCGCTCGTTCCCAGGTGAAAATTGCCCGTGTAAAATTACATTAAATTATGAGAAGTCACCGAGGCGAAGCACGAGACCGCGGTCTGTGGGCGGTAAACAGGTCATGAACCTCCAAGGCAAAGTCTAATATTCTTATCACTTAGGAGCTCGTACCTTACAATACTCACAGCTGCTGTGGAACCTCTTATTGAAGATTAACTAGATCCCTGCCACCCATTAATAAGTTGATATGAAATGCCGTCATCCTTCTCTAGAAGAAGATCTGCAACGTCTGGGGTGTTTTATGATGTTCTGCAGCAGCTAGGACACAACTTTCTGCGACAGATCAGGAAGAGATGAGCAGCGGCCCATGTAGCACCACTGATCTCTGTATAATCATCTGCTTCTTCCATCAGAGTGATTATAGGGAAACACCAAGCGTGTAGCTAGGGTGAGGCTGGTGGGCCATGTGCCCGCGGGGCACAAACAAGCTACTCTCCCTTGGCAAAAGAATTTATGTCCAGAGTTAGGGCAGCTTACTGAATCTTTGTTCCCTTTGAATGAATGCCTAGCTATTCCTGCCTCTGGCCATCTCTGAACCACATATTGGAGGTGAGACCTCACTCCAGCTTTAAAAAGGAGCATCGTAACACTTTGCTCACTTGAATCATTGCCACGATTATTTCCTGCTGGCTTTACATGCAGCAGACTGACCTTTATATTTATCATCTGTTTCTGTTTAGTTGCTGCATTTCTATAGATCTGGTATTTTAGAAGGGAGACGCTGTGGAGGAAATGACAGATATTACGTAAGTCTTTTATAATGAATCATTTGATGCAGCTATAGGAAGACACTGCTGCGTTTCTCTTGGTAAACAATTACCACCGACTATTGAGCGCAAGGTGTGGTGATCCTGTGTGATTCACGACTGGTTTATCATAAGAGCAAACACAATGACTACACCTCAATATTACATACAACCTGCCCTACGTGTCCCGGATTATCTCCGTGATGAGATTTTTCTATTTTTAAACTCCAATTCCTAAAACATTTGTCAAATAGTTAAAAAATAATTCCTTTAAACTTTTTTTAGAACCTGCGCCATTCAGCAATGTGGAAATTTTGGGTGTCAATAGAAAAGAACATCAGTGCTATAAGTGGGTGATCAATGCACAGTGATGTATCCCACCGCCCGCTATACACCAGCATTATTAGGGGAGATTTATCAAGAGAATCACAAGATGCATTAATTCAGATGTTGGCCCCATTGAAATGGCGCGCAACTCGCCAGCCGTGTTGGGCGTACTTCTTCCACCATCCATGTAGATCAAGGGGGAATTTATTAGGGCTGGCGTTTCATATGACCGTTGGAGTAAGAGGTGACATTTTTTAAGAGGCTAAAGCTTTTTTTCAGCCGGCCAGGTGACACAATTGTGCCACAACGACCGTGGCCATACACCGTCCATTTCCGCCCCCCCCCCCCATAAAATTGAAAAAACACATACCTCTCCGCTCTTCTTTTCATTTCCAGGTCCTGTCCGACTCCCTCAGCATGCCACGCGGCTCATACAAGGTCCTGACGCTGCCCGACATTAGTATGTTGTGCGAGCCGCGTCAAGCTGAGGGGACCCAGAGGGGAATAGAGGAGTGTTGAGGTCAAGATTCACTTATTTTATTTAATTGTGGGGGGTGGTTGGGGGCTAGCATGATCTGGGGGGTGGGGGACGACGACAAGATATGGGGCGCAGTACTTCACCCCACAGAGTGTAATCTAGGATCTGGCGTATATAATTTATGCCAGTTTTCTGGTGTAAATTATAATAAATGTGTTGGGCCCCACCCCTTCTGTGAAGTCACGCCCCCTTTCCACAAAGGAGGCGACGGCGGCGTTTTAGAACCAAAAATCGCAATATGGGCCCTTTTTTGCAATTTTTCAAAAAAACTGGCATAGAAAGGATCATAAATTCCGCCCTAAGTCTATAAAATTTGGGCCATTTTATGATGACTCTTAGTCGCACCGCTTTTATTGAGCAGCTTTTAAAATGGAGGCAGGGTGCGGATCCATGCTATTGCGTCCTCTAGCTGCAAGTGAAATTGTAACAATAGACGTGGATATGCCATGGTAGGATATGATACGCCGTTACTGATGATTTGTGGGGTTCGACCTGTGGGATGCCCAGAATAAGGGGACCCCAAGGCTTTCTTCTCTGACTAAGTGCTATCCCCAGTTAGGCATACCAAACCGTTCCGGATTCAGTGGGACAGTCCCAGATTCCGGGCGGTGTCCCGCTGTCTCGGGCGGCTATTGGTATGTCCTGGTGTTAACTGTATCTGCGTCCTCAGGACGCAGATACAGTTTAACCCAATACTGAAGCAGGAAACTGTCAGGTCCCTGCTCCAGCACTGTGTGGCCGTGAGCTGCTCGGCACAGACGGGCGCGAAGCAGTGACGTCATCCGTCCTGCCTGCGCCGAGCGACTCATAGTACAGAGCGGAGTAGCAGAGGGATCTCCTCCACTCGTTGTGGGAATGGGGCTAGGTAAGTATTTATTTTATTATCGTTTTTATTAGGCACTATGTGGCATTATACTGTGTGGGGAAATTTGTGTAGGCATTATACTGTATGGGGGCATCTAAGGGGGCATTATACTGTATGGGGGCATCTACTTGGCATTATACTGTGTGGGAGGCAATATGGGGTATTATACTGTGTGGGGGCACCATAGGGGCATTATACGGTGGGGGATTCTATGAGGGAATTATGTTTTGGGGGGGTACTAAGGGAGCATGATACTGTGTGGGTTGAAAAGGGTGTGTATGGGGGGGGGTTGTTGGGTGTGGTTTAACGGGGAAAAAAATTGCCCCTGGTCTACCACACTGTGACGTGAGCTGTGAACACTGGGAGATTAGTATGATCTACAACGGAGATACAGCACTGGGAAGTAGTCATCATCCCTGACCACACCGGCTGCCAGGATCAGTGGGTTTCTCTGCGGTTTTAATTCTTGTATGTTACGTTGTCAATCCTGAAAAGCTTTGTTTCTCATCTCTCGTGTGTTTTTTATTTTCCACAGATATTGGAAACATCCCACATGACCAAACATTCCAGATTTCAAGCCAAGAAAAAGCGAAAATTATGTAAGCTTGTAAGGGGCTTAAGCAACCCCAGTAATGTGTCCTGGGACGTGAGGCACCGCTACACGGCGTCTAACCGTTATAAACGGGGTGTGTGTTAACTTTGGTGTTACAGGTCTCCAGGGTGACATGTAGAGGAATCGAGGTCCCTTCTTTCTTTCTTTACAGTATATGATTTTATTCACTAGGGGGCGCTGTGGCAGAAACAGGTTCTATCCTAAGGCCCTGTTCACACAGAGTTTTTTTGCCGCTGTTTTTGCCATTGATTTCAATGTGAGGCAGAGACTTTTTACCGGCGAACGGAAAAAAACTCTCATAGGAAAAAGAAGCGTCATGCCCTTTCGTCAGGCGTTTCCATCTCTGACCTTTGACATCAATGGGAGGCAGAGAAAGTGTTTTTAGCTGCGTTTTTTGCTCACAGAGCTCAATGGTCACGG
The DNA here is from genome assembly GCF_050947455.1 of Rhinoderma darwinii. Classification (NCBI taxonomy): domain Eukaryota; kingdom Metazoa; phylum Chordata; class Amphibia; order Anura; family Rhinodermatidae; genus Rhinoderma; species Rhinoderma darwinii. The sequence goes on from NC_134695.1 coordinate 83,352,175, forward strand.
ATGAAAAACGCGGCAAAGAGTGCAGGCAGGTCAAAATTTCACTGCCTGAAAAAACTCTGTGTGAACAGGGCCTAAAGAGGATTGAGAGAAAAGAGTGGGAACCAGGTGGTTCAGGCGACGGAGTGTGTGCAGAACTACGCTAGCGACAGACCGAGAAGTCAGGGAACGGTAGAGGTTTGCCAGACAAGGTGGAAACATTCCGGATGCCAGGCAGGGCAGGAACTGCCAGGGAAGAGTTACATCGCCTACCCCCTCCGAAACTGAGTACATGGGCCGCGGTAACGCAGTCGCACAAGCATTGGTGACAACCCGCAGTTTGTAGGCCGGATATTGTCACACCGCGGCCCAGATTACAATACTTGCCGTCACAGTGGCCCCGATATTGGAAATACCAAAGCAAAATTAGGACCTGTTCACACAGTATTTTGAAGGTCGGAAATATCTGCCTCATAAATTCCTGCCTGCACTCTCTTTTCCATGTTTTTTAGCTGTGGCCATTGAACGCGGTTTCTTCGTCAAAAACTACGCCAAAAAACTCAGTGTGAACAGGGTCCCCAAGTTGTACCTCTCACTTTCAACTAAAACGGTTCCGCTGCATATACCGTGAGAATCGCCACGTGTTGTACTTTTCTCTGAACCACTGCGCATTTGTACCTTGAACTGTAACCGTCATGGCTTGTGCCTCCGCAGTAACGATTGTTTTGTTAGTTGCCGGTTTACAACGTCTACCGTTATTCCGGGGACAATCCCCTGCGGTGGAATAAAGTGTTCACCGACCCTCCGCTATGGCCCTCCAGAGGTTTGATGCACGATCAGATGTTGGCTTTAAAGAACATGGAGGAAGGGGATAAAATCGTACACAGGAGGTGATGAGCTTCTCATTGGATTACAGTCGGCAGCCATGTATGAAATGTTCAGAGCATTGTTTAAACTGGATGCAATTGTAACAAACCCTCAGCTGTGAGAAATATTAGGTATGTACTGGTTTTCAGCCTCTGAATGTAAACAAGGATGTTTCCGTTCACTGACTGTAAGCAGCAGTCTTGAAAATAGAGAGGAATTGAAATATAATCAACTAGAAAGTTGCAGAAGTTTTTCATTACACAACGATGAAAATGTATTTACATAGAAACCTGGAAAATCATGGAAGCGAAATCTTGTTCTTTTGCCACTTGTGGATTCTGGGTGTTTCTGTGACTATGGAGGACGTGTATAAAGAATCACTGAGCGTAGTGGAGGCCGGACCCACGCCTATCTCTAGAACGGGGCACCCTAAACCCTGTTCTTTCGATCTGTGATGCGGATAATGCGTGTGATTTTCGACCATGAAGAAGAAAACAGCGTAGCTCGTTGAGCTACGCTGTTTCCGTAACTCCCATAATAGTGATTGCCAGTTACGTAAGCAGCGTAGCATGCGAGCTGTGCTGTATCCGTAACTACCATTCAGTTGTATGGGACTTACAGAAACAGCCTAGCTCAGCGAGATCCGCTGTTTTTTGTAACTCAAGACCGTATAACCTTTTTTATGGTCGGAATTCACCTCATTCCGCCACAACACAGAGAGGTAGAACAGAGTTTATGGGGCCCCGTTCTAGAGATGTGGGACCCGCATCTATCTGACATTTATGACATATAATGTGGAGATGTCATAAATGTCCCTGCTGGGAAAACCCCTTTAACCATTTATCGGATCATCAATAACTTCAAGAAGAGCGGTTCGTTTGCTGTGAAGAAGCTTCAGGGTTCTGAAAGAGTTAAACTGGTTCAGCACCCTGGACAGTGACTTCCGATCCCAATATACATGAACGTGTAAAAAAAAAACGAAGTTCTGACTTACCGAGAACTCCCGGTTTCTTCCTCCAGTCTGACCTCCCGGGATGACAATTCAGTCCAAGTGACAGCTCCAGCCAATCACAGGCCAAGCACAGGCTGCAGCAGTCACATGGACTGCGGCGTCATCCAGGGAGGTGGGGCCCGATGTCAAGAGAGGCGCGTCACCAAGGCAACGGCCGGGAGGGAAACGTACGAACGTTCTCTTTTTTTTTAACAGGTTTCTCGATATTGTGATCGGCATTCACTGTCGAGGGTGCTAAAAGAGTTAACTGCCGATCAGTTAACTCTTTCAGCACCCTGGACAGTGACTGACGTCGACTAGACTCATCTCTATGATGGCGGCTGCGCGAAAATCACGCAGCCGCTCATCATACACGGATGACACACGGAGCTGTGAAGTGGTTTTTGCGCGCGCAAAACGCCAGGTTTTTTGCGCGCGCAAAAACGCAACGTTCGTCTGTATAAGCCCTAAAAGATCGAAAAACCCAGAAGAAAAAAACTGTGAAAACCAAAATCTCTGTCGGTCTCAAAACTGTTCTCAGATGTGTTATCTGTGGTGACCCGGCTCTAACAAGTGGCACAGAAAGTTGGTTTAGACGTAATCCGTTAAAGGGGTTTTCCACCTTCTGACAACTGATGACTTCTCCACCAGATAGGTCATCAGTATATCATCGGTGCGGGTCCCGCACCATTAAACCGCTCCAGTGGCCTGCGGGCACCGGATGTTATGGCACATAATGCGATGTACGGAGCCGGAAGCAGTTGGCTCCATACATAGCATAGCGGCCGTGCTGTAGAAGCTCGGCCGCTATTCCGAAGCCAACTGCTTCCGGCATGTAAGTCCAGTGCACGGAGGCACCGGAGCAGCTGATCTGTGCAGGGTCGAGGGGTCGGGCCCCCACAGATCATGTACTGATGACCTGGCTGGTGGATAAGTCATCAGTTGTCAGAAGTTGGAAAACCCCATTAATGAACTCCTCGGCTTCTCTAGATGTCACTGACCCCGTTCTCTTGTATAATATTTGTGCAATATCTTTAGTAAGAATAAGAAGTATAAACGACTGTACAGTGTGGAGAAGAAGGGTTAATAAATGAAGGTGATGGGGGGGGGGGGGGACGGGTCGACCATATGCACTTTACATGAGCGTCACTGCTCGGAGTTGTGCCTGAAATGATCATCTCGCCTCCTGTTGTTTGGTTTCTTGCTTTATATTTGCTCTGTCAAGATCGTCTTTAAAAAGAAAAAACATATATCACGTCTTTGTACTTTGATTGTCATTTATTTTTCTTCTTGTTTTATATTGAGGTTTCTGCACCCCTTAGAGCAGCGCTCCTGTGCAGACATGACGTCTCCTTCTGCCATTCTTTAAAAAGAAATATACATTATAAAAAAAGCCCGTCAGTCCTGTGAATATCCATCTCAGCTGCCGGCGCTAAAGCGTTTCACTAATAAGTTGCTGGTGGCATTTACAGTTGTGTCTGACCACATAAGCTGCAGGACGACGGCTCCACCAGATCACATATTTCACCTCATTAAAAAAAGCGCGGTAATCTGACTATCAACAGAAGTCACATTTGACCACATCGTCACAGCGCTGGGACTGGGGGGCTGTGGGGCTAAAGTGCTGAGTTAGGAACACTATGGTGTTAGCCCATGTACCTGGGTCTACTGCATGCAACTTGTGTGGTAGATGGCGGTCTCCTTACTTATATGAGTGAGCTGCTTGTGCTTAAAGGTGACAACAATTTCGGCAAGTGGCTGGCGCTCAACAGGGCAATGCATTTCTATTTTAAATTAACGTCTCGCCTTGTGAACCTGCACTGTTGAAGGGCTTTCTAAGGGTATGTTCACACGAGGGCGTCCGTTACGGCTGAAATTACGGGGATGTTTCAGCCTGAAAACATCCCCGTAATTTCAGCCGTACCGGCATGTGCAGGCGCTTGAACGCCGCGTCTATTACGGGCGTAATTAGCGCTGCTATTCATTGGAGTCAATGAATAACGGCTCCAATTACGCCCAAAGAAGTGACAGGTCTAAATTACGCCTCGTGTGAACAGACAAACGTCTGCCCATTGCTTTCAATGGGCAGATGTTTGTCAGTGCTATTGAGGCGCTATTTTCGGACGTAATTTGGGGCAAAAACGCCCAAATTACGTCCGTAAATAGGCCGTGTGAACATACCCTAAGAGGAGATCCTTGGGATAGAAACTGCATGTTCCTGACTAATCTATTTAATCAGCATAGAACTTTACCAGTGCACTACCTCTGCTGTTGAGAGCTGGCTGCAAATTCTTCCAAAGATTAAATGTTCTTATTGCTGCTGGAAGTGACAATTACATTTGGTCTTATGGGAACAATAAGAAAACCCAGAGAGCACCCTGAGCTGTTGGTCTGGTGCTTAAGCTATGCCCTGAACAGTGAGTGTCTTCTGTGCAGACCCTGGTTCAAATCCTGATGTGTGCTTTGTCTAAAAGGGAACTCTACTGGGTGGTGTTTATAGTGGTGTGGAGGCAGCGCAGTGTGATTGTTGCTGCATAGGAAAGTTACTTATGCAGCTGTCTCAAAGAGACAGCTGCTATATAGTAGATTATTGCAGCTTTCAGCAATATACTCATCCCTAAACCAGGTATCATAATCCATCCCTCCATAGGTGGCACTTTGGAAAAGGGGGAGCAGCACAAGTTCACCAGGAGGACAACATGGGGGTCAGAACCCACCTAGTGCAGAAGTGATTCTTGCACTCAACTCAGATTACACAAGCTGTGAGCTAGCTGGACAGGAGCTTTACAAAGAAGCATTTTTCACCTCTTTTAAAAAAGTGTAATCGGACCTTCAACAAGAAAAACTTTAGATCACATTGGGGAGAGCAGCAGTATGACAGCGTGGTGGCTTGGGGCTTAAGTGCCTAGGCCTGGTTTGCTATGGAGTTAGCCTAGGTTCAAAGCATTCTGCATGTGTGGTAGTTGGCGGGCTCATCACTTATATGAGTTTGTTGCTTGAAGGTGACAACAATTTTGGCAAGCGGCTGACGCTCAACAGGGCAATGCGTTTCTCCTTTAAAAGGATGCCTCGCCTTGTGAACCTGCACTGGTGAATGAATTTTAAAACAGAGACACAAGGAGGAGATCCTGGGGATAGAACCAACACATCCCTCACACTACTAATTTATCAGCAGAGATCATTACCAGTGCGCTACCTCTGCTGCCAAGAGCTGATCACAAACTCTTCCAAAGATGATATGTTCTTATTCCTGCTGGAAGTGATGATTACATTTGGTCTTATGTGGACAATAAGAAAGCTATGATACCAATGTAAGCTGGTGGTGTGGTGATTAAGTGGTGTCTGAGCAGTGAGTGTCTTCTGTGCAGCTGCTTGTTCAAATCCTGAGGCTTGTCCAAAATTGTACTTTGCTGGATGGTGTTTATAGTGGTGTGGAGGCAGTGCAGTGAGATTGTTGCTGCATAAGAAAGTTAATTATGTAAAGAAAGTTACATTATACAGCTGTCTCTTTTGAGACAGCTGTATTCATATAGTAGATATTACAGATTTCAGCAATATACTCATTACTCAAACAGGTATCAGAATCCATTCCTCCATGAGTGGCACTTTGGGAAAGGGGGAGAAGCCCAAGGTCACCTGGAAGACAACATTGGGGTTAGAACCCACATTGTACAGAAGTGATTCCTGCACTCAACTCAGATCACGCAAGCTGTGAGCTAGCTGCACGGCAGCCTTACAAGGACACATTTTTCACCTCTTTTAAAAACGGGTAATCGGACCTTCAACAAGAAAAACCTTGGATGACCTCGGGACACGACAGCACACTGTATTAAATGCAGGAGACCCCACGGGGATAGAACTCACATGGTCCTCACGCCTCTAATTTATCAGCAGAGATCTTTACCAGCGCACTACCTCTGCTTTCAACTGTTAGCAACAAATTCTTCCAAAGACGACATGTTCTTATTCCTGCTGGAAGTGACGTTTACATTTAGTCTTATGGGGACAATAAGAAAGCTCAGAGATCGGGCTGAGCTGGTGGTCTGGTGCTTAAAGGAACAGTGTCACCAAATTTTTTTTTTTTATATCAGTTTTATGTTAGGGTTTTATTAAAAACGTTTATATTTATTTGTGTATTTGTGTGTTACTTTTTTCTATTTTTACACTTTTTCTTCCCTATGGGGGCTGCCATTTTTTTTTCCATTTCTGTATGTGTCGATTAACGACACATACAGACATGGAATACGGCAGCTCCAGTCCCATAGGGACTGCGAACGGGGCCCGTTCCATCCACTATGGTGTACGCCGTGTGTGTGGGAACGGCGCATGCGCCGCTCCCACACAGTCCGATTTGAAATGCGCGCCGTCCAGCGCCATTTTCCTGTGGACCGGAAGTCGCGGCCGGGCAGTAAGATTACTACTTCCGGTGGCGGCTTCCGGACTTGCGCACATGGAGCAGCGGCAGCAGACGGAGCGGACGGACCGGAGGGAGCGGCGGCGACTGGAGCAGGTAAGTGATTTCTATGTATGTTCGTGTTTGTGTGTGTTTACTACTGTATGTAAACCTTCTACACAGTGTGTTAGCTCAAAAAATGGCGACACACAGTGTAGGAGGTTAGACCGTTCAAACCCCTCGTTTCTCCCGGCACTAGCCAGGATAAAGGAGGGGGGGGGATTCTGAGAGCTCACTAGAGCGAGGGATTTTTTCCCAATTTTGCAGCATAAAGCAATGTGGTTGCTTTACCACATGCAATGCTGCAATTTTGGGAATTGCTCCATCTAGTGACCAGTGCTGGGAAATATTATAAATTGAATCCAATTTATAATATTTCCTGACTCGTGAAAAAAATAAAAAAAATTAGAACAATGTTTATTCACCTACACACTAAATGTTTAATTTAAAAAAAAACAACATGTTTTGCTGGCAACACTTTCCCTTTAAGCAGTGTCTTCTGTGTGGACTCTGGTTTATATCCTGAAGTGTGGCCTTGTCTGAGAGGAGACCTCGCTGGGTGGAGGTGGTGTAGTGAGGAGGTTGCTGCATAAGAAAGTTACTCATGCGGCTGAACCAGTTCTCTATTACAGAACATTTTTGCAGATTTCAGCAATATACTCATCACTCAATCAGGTATCACGTTCCGTGCCCCTGTAGGTGTTGCTCTATGGGGAAGGGGGAAAGCTGAATGTTGAGCACATAAGCTGTGATCTCACTGCTCCACTGGAACGCTTCTCCACCTCATAAAAAAGTGCCGGAATCTGACATTCAACAGAAATCACTTTGGACCGACGTGCGCTGTGTGCTGTGGGGCTTAGGGCCAGGGCCGGTTTTAGACAGAGTGTGTTGGCTGCTGAGGCTTGTGTGCCAGAGCTGCGTTCTTTGTCTCAGTCCGGCCCTGGTGGAGGGCAAACAAACCTGTTTATTCATACAGGACATCGTTTTGTGTTGCGGCGGTGGCGTGAAGTCCTCGCTCTGCAGCCTGGATCAATAGGAAGGTGCATTGTCATGGGTGGTGGGGCCGTCCGCAGGGAGTGTCCGCTCAGGATTATCACTGGTATCTCTGACAAGTTCTCGTGTTTGGACAGTGAGTCACTCAGCCCCTTGTAGTTCCTGTCGTGGGTTGTGCGGTGATCTTCCAGTCATCAATATTATAAAGCCCATTGTGTCTAGATAAATGTTACCTGCTCATTCAGAAAATCCATCAACTCCCTGGCACGGATCTTCTGCTGTCACATAATTGTGGGATCTTATATCCGAGACTTCAGCCACTGCCAGCAATTGACCAAGACTTGATTTTGGTCGTCCCGACCATTGCAGAAAAATGCAGCAGGTCTGGGAATTCTTAAATGTCACCGTCACTTTAAATTGTTGAGATATTGCGCTGCTTTTTGTTAATGTAATTATAACTGTGCGGCGTAAAAAAGGAAACTATTATTGATCTACAAACTACCTGTGATGTTAGCAAAGTCTGTTAGCAAATATTTTACTTTACTTGTATCTTGTACTGATCTGGAGTTATGTGATTTCTTCTACTCCTCTCACATCCAAAGCTGCATTCTCAATTCTGCTGGTGTCCTGTTACAAAAGAGCAATGCATGGGGAGGAGATGACCATTAGGGTATGTGCACACACACTAATTACGTCCGTAATTGACGGACGTATTTCGGCCGCAAGTCCCGGACCGAACTCAGTGCAGGGAGCCGGGCTCCTAGCATCATAGTTATGTACGATGCTAGGAGTCCCTGCCTCTCTGCAGGACAACTGTCCCGTACTGTAATCATGTTTTCAGTACGGGACAGTAGTTCCACCGAGAGGCAGGGACTCCTAGCATCGTACATAACTATGATGCTAGGAGTCCCTGCCTCTCGGTGGAACTACTGTCCCGTACTGAAAACATGATTACAGTACGGGACAGTTGTCCTGCAGAGAGGCAGGGACTCCTAGCATCGTACATAAGTATGATGCTAGGAGCCCGGCTCCCTGCACTGAGTTCGGTCCGGAACTTGCGGCCGAAATACGTCCGTATATTACGGACGTAATTAGTGTGTGTGCACATACCCTTAATGTGAGCTCAGATACGTGGTGGTTTCTGATTTCACAGTGGAGATTTAACCACAATCTGCTTTCAAGGCAACCAGCAGTTGTAAAGTGTAAATGCAGCTCCGGATGTGACTGGAGTATTCAACATCATAAAACTGCAGACAATTCAAGTAAAGGAAGGGATTTGCAGAAGGTAGAACAGTAAATGCTTCTGCCACCTGGCAGGCCTGGAAGTAATATTACTGCATGGTTGGGGGGTTATAACTTGCTGCAGTCCAGTTGCATTATTGGGGTTGCATAGGATTTAATCAAGTGAATGGGTCTGAGCTGCAGTACCAAACACAACCCATAACTAAGAGTGGTGCTGTTTCTGGGAAAACCGATCCTGTTTTTCTTATCTTGCACACTCCCTTTAAATTCACAACGTGCAAACCCTGGTCACCATCCGCTTATCTTAGGGGAACCCGTCACCTGGGCTGGTCCCACATTAGTATGTCAGTGATTGTGCAGTCCTGGTACAACGGGAAGTAATTCCATACAAGGTGCCTGTGCCTATTGACCTGCCTTGTGATGTATCGGAGATTATTAAGTGGATGATGGTGGTGATAATCATGTGGAAGGGAGGATGAGAAGTCATGTATTTCTGACGCAATCAATGCTGCAAGATGAGCGGTGGAACCTGCACGTCTGCTCTATATACCCCCCAAGTGTCCCTCTTTTGGAGGGATGGTCCCTACTTTTGATCCAAATCCCTCTTGTTCAAACAGGGCGGATACACTACAGATTTTGCTCCTGGGCCCCAATGCAAAATCTGGACCAGGGCCCTCGACTATGAAGCATCATTTATAGTTCTGGTCTCTTCATATGGGGCAGAGGGACCTTTCGGATCCCTTTCTGCTCCAGGGCGCGGCTGTGAAATCTGCACCCCCATAGTTACACCCCGGGAGAGGTATCGCTGAATATGTAGGCTGGGGGCTGTAGTACGGGTTGTCACCCAGCTTCCCCAGAAACAGATCTGATTTGTATTTCTTCTCCTCCCCCATTGGCGAATATTACAGAACAAGGTGTCTTCTGTGGCACCTGGTAATTAAGGGGTTATCAGGCCGCAGTGAGGACTCCGCACTCAGGTATGCAGCCCAGGACTTTATAGCTGTAGTGTTTATACACGGCGACTATTTTACCTGCAAACGTTCGAAGTTCCCTACCCACAGGGCCTGGTAATGAGCCAAGCAGGTGACAGCAGCGGGTAATTATTTACCATCTCTCTCGCTGCAGTTAGGATAATTACCTGCTTGCATAATGACCAGACCCGGCTGTTGACCTTGGCGATGCCGTCAGGATCTGAAGTTCATTGTTTCCACGTTCCATCCATATCGAGTCTATCGCAACGTGATTTCTACAATAAGGGACCACATCTGACTAGACAAAATATTACAAATAATTTAACAGCTGATTCCAGCGAGCAGTCTAGCAGAGAATTGGCAGATTACATATGGTGCCAGTGCCCATCCTCTTATAGCAGCTGATCCCGGTGCAAGTGATGCCAGTGAAGACCCAGTGCACCAGTTGTTATATACAGTACTACATAACCAAGCGGCAGATTATAGGACTATGGGTGTACAATGCAATTCAAACCCTGGTGCCAAATAGCAGTAACATGGTGCAGAGTGTGGGCTGTGGTGTCAAGTGCAAGTTATACAGTACATAATTCTGTCTGTCAGGGATTGCAATGGGGGTGCAGTCCTGTGGTTCATGATACAGTCCTGGCGTGGATGCTAAGATAAAGCTGGCACCAGTTATACACTACTTTATACAATGCTATCTGCCAGGGATTGTAATGGAGGTGCAGTCCTGACTTTGGTGACAGTATTGCCCTGCAGGGATAGGTGCTATGATAAAGCCGGCACCAGTTATACATTGCATAACCAAGTGTTATTGATATTGTGAGACTATGATGCTGTTTGGCACCTGGCGCCAGTGATATGTTGCAGAGTGAATGCTTTGGTGTGGTGTGCCAGTTGTCAATGATTCCTTTGTAGTGTCATGATGGGATATTATTTTGTGAACTTGTAGCTGTGCGATATTTAGGATCTCGGAGTCAGCGTTATCCGCTGCCCAGTTATCACCTTCCATTCATTATCTGGCAGAACAACAGAAGACGACTCCAAAAACCCCTGAACTTCCATTGATTGTACAGAGTGAGTGTCCTGACTATTACATCATCAGGAAAACATGGCCGCGCCCAGCGTCTGCAGGTATCAGGTTATTTATTGATAGATCAGGTGATGTGACCATGCAGGACTAGAGACTATTTGTATTTTTCCTAGATTACTCGAAATTGAAAATATGGACAGACCAGATTAATGCAATGGATATACCAACAGGTATAACATAAAATTCTGGCTGCCTGCCATCAGGAGAAGCTCACGGAGTGCAGAATTATACAGTTCATTGAGGTCAGTGGAGGCTGTACACATCAGTATGCAGTGAGCTCCCTCTAGTGGTAGATGCAGGCAGCCACATTGTTAGCATTTAAAGGGGTATTCCCAGAAAAACATTTATCACCTATACACAGGATAGGTGATAAGTGTCTAATCATTGGGACCCCCACCGATCACAAAATCAGGGATCCATAACCCCTTGCAGTGAGAAGGAGCTTGAATGGAGCACAGGATGAGTAAGCGCCCTGCCACTAAATTAAATGACTATGGGACTGATGGAAACAGCTAAAAGCTGTACTTGTTTGTCTGCCGGTCCCATAGACTTTATATAGAGCGGCACTACACATGCTCCGCTGCGGCTCTATTAAAGCCCATCCTCACATTGGGGGGTGCAGTGAGGAGGAACGGAGAGCTTGATGATGCTCATGATCGGAGGGGGTCCTAGTGGTGGAGCTCCCAGCAATCAGACACTTATTAATTCTGGGAATTCCCCTTTAACTTTATGGCTGTGTGAAGCCGGGAATTGTAAGAACGGCATCAGAAGAGCGGAGCTCGGACCCCTATAAAGATATTAATTAGTATTATTTTAATTTTTTTGTAATGGGCCTGGGAGCCTACGGGTGATGCATATTACCGTATGGTATTTGTCACAGCCTACACTTAACGTATAAGTCGGGAGCTTTTCCCAGCGTATACGTCACACGTAGGGCATAAAACGTGATGCGCACCACGTTACAATGACACAGCGAGTCTGTCCGGACTGTATGGTAACAGGGGCATAAACAAAAAATGATAAGCTCCGTCTTCTCCTATCTAATCTACAGTCACGAGATGCACTTCCCCCGGTCACAAGACTCATGGGTAATCCGCAGGTGACAGTCATTTATAGCCATTTACATCCAGGAGGTCACAGTGACTTATTTACTACCAGCCTGTGACAAGCCATTATGGCTACTTAGTTATAAATGCAGATGTAATGAGCCATTAAATGTGCCATAGAAATTGATCAATGTCTGCCCGTCCTGTCATGACACCGCCCTGCTGCAGATCATAACCACAAAGTATGTGCAGCAATTCTGTCTCCACTGTGTTCTTCTGAAGCATTGGACTCCAACTTTCCATTGAAAAACCAGGTTATATGGACCCTCGAGACGGCCGCTGTATTGTCTACACAGTAGGGGGATCCAGCTCATGATCGCTCCGTCCCCCATAGATTGTGTGAACAGATTAGCCCCCCCCCCCCCCCCCCTCCAAGGATACAAGAAAACCACCCAGATGACAACAATTCTAAGGTCATCCAAAGTGGCTTGTACACCTGAGGCTGAGTTCACATCTCCGTCGGGTTCATGGGTTTCGTCAGGGGAACAGAAAGGCAAACGGAAACCATAGCTTTTCATTTACATTACCATTGATTTCAATACTAATGCTTCCCTTTTGTCTCCGTTCCGTAAGGTTTGAGTTTTTTGGCCGGAATCAATAGCGTAGTCGCCTAAAGCCACGCAATTAGCAACTCCCAGCAGACACAGAAATGTTACTACTACATTTTAGATACATACAGCTGTCAAAAGGGGGCAGTATTAGGGTATGTTCATACGGCAGCGTCCGTAACGGCTGAAATTACGGGCGTAATGGCACGTTGAGGCGCTTTTTGCTGCGTCCATTACGGACGTTAAATGGAGCTGGTTTTCCATGGAGTCCATGGGAAAACGGCTCCATTTACGTCTGAAGAAGTGACAGGCACTTCTTTGACGCGGGCGTATTTTTTCCGCCCCGCCTTTTTTACAGCGGGGCGTAAAATTAAAGACCGTCTGCACAGAACATCGTAAGACCCATTCTAATGAATGGCCAGATGTTTGCCGACGCTATTTCGGACGTAATTCGGGGGAAAAAACGCCCGAATTACGTCCGTAAATAGTGTGTGTGCACATACCCTTATAGCAGTTATATTCTTGTATATAGGAGCAGTATTATAGTAGTTATATTCTTGTATATAGGGAGCAGTATTATAGTAGTTATATTCTTGTATATAGGGGCAGTATTATAGTAGTTATATTCTTGTATATAGGGGCAGTATTATAGTAGTTATATTCTTGTATATAGGAGCAGTATTATAGTAGTTATATGCTTGTATATAGGGGGTAGTATTATAGTAGTTATATTCTTGTATATAGGAGCAGTATTATAGTAGTTATATTGTTGTATATAGGGAGCAGTATTATAGTAGTTATATTGTTGTATATAGGTGCAGTATTATAGTAGTTATATTCTTGTATACAGGAGCAGTATTATAGTAGTTATATTCTTGTATATAGGAGCAGTATTATAGTAGTTATATTCTTGTATATAGGAGTAGTATTATAGTAGTTATATTCTTGTATATAGGGGGCAGTATTATAATAGTTATATTCTTGTATATAGGGGGCAGTATTATAGTAGTTATATTCTTGTATATAGGAGTAGTATTATAGTAGTTATATTCTTGTATATAGGAGCAGTATTATAGTAGTTATATTCTTGTATATAGGGGGCAGTACTATAGTAGTTATATTCTTGTATATAGGGGCAGTATTATAGTAGTTATATTCTTGTATATAGGGGCAGTATTATAGTAGTTATATTCTTGTATATAGGGGCAGTATTATAGTAGTTATATTCTTGTATATAGGGGCAGTATTATAGTAGTTATATTCTTGTATATAGGGGGTAGTATTATAGTAGTTATATTCTTGTATATAGGAGCAGTATTATAGTAGTTATATTCTTGTATATAGGAGCAGTATTATAGTAGTTATATTGTTGTATATAGGTGCAGTATTATAGTAGTTATATTCTTGTATACAGGAGCAGTATTATAGTAGTTATATTCTTGTATATAGGGGGCAGTACTATAGTAGTTATATTCTTGTATATAGGGGCAGTATTATAGTAGTTATATTCCTGTATATAGGAGCAGTATTATAGTAGTTATATTCTTGTATATAGGAGCAGTATTATAGTAGTTATATTCTTGTATATAGGGGCAGTATTATAGTAGTTATATTCTTGTATATAGGGGGAAGTATTATAGTAGTTATATTCTTGTATATAGGGGCAGTATTATAGTAGTTATATTCTTGTATATAGGTGGCAGTATTATAGTAGTTATATTCTTGTATATAGGGGCAGTATTATAGTAGTTATATTCTTGTATATAGGAGCAGTATTATAGTAGTTATATTCTTGTATATAGGGGGCAGTATTATAGTAGTTATATTCTTGTATATAGGAGCAGTATTATAGTAGTTATATTCTTGTATATAGGGAGCAGTATTATAGTAGTTATATTCTTGTATATAGGAGCAGTATTATAGTAGTTATATTCTTGTATATAGGGGGCAGTATTATAGTAGTTATATTCTTGTATATAGGGGCAGTATTATAGTAGTTATATTCTTGTATATAGGAGAAGTATTATAGTAGTTATATTCTTGTATATAGGGGGCAGTATTATAGTAGTTATATTCTTGTATATAGGGGGCAGTATTATAGTAGTTATATTCTTGTATATAGGAGCGGTATTATAGTAGTTATATTCTTGTATATAGGGGGCAGTATTATAGTAGTTATATTCTTGTATATAGGAGCAGTATTATAGTAGTTATATTCTTGTATATAGGGGGCAGTATTATAGTAGTTATATTCTTGTATATAGAGTGCAGTATTATAGTAGTTATATTCTTGTATATAGGAGCAGTATTATAGTAGTTATATTCTTGTATATAGGAGCAGTATTATAGTAGTTATATTCTTGTATATAGGGGGCAGTATTCTAGTAGTTATATTCTTGTATATAGGGGCAGTATTATAGTAGTTATATTCTTGTATATAGGGGCAGTATTATAGTAGTTATATTCTTGTATATAGGGGGCAGTATTATAGTAGTTATATTCTTGTATATAGGGGGCAGTATTATAGTAGTTATATTCTTGTATATAGAGTGCAGTATTATAGTAGTTATATTCTTGTATATAGGAGCAGTATTATAGTAGTTATATTCTTGTATATAGGAGCAGTATTATAGTAGTTATATTCTTGTATATAGGGGGCAGTATTCTAGTAGTTATATTCTTGTATATAGGAGCAGTATTCTAGTAGTTATATTCTTGTATATAGGGGCAGTATTATAGTAGTTATATTCTTGTATATAGGAGCAGTATTATAGTAGTTATATTCTTGTATATAGGAGCAGTATTATAGTAGTTATATTCTTGTATATAGGAGCAGTATTATAGTAGTTATATTCTTGTATATAGGAGCAGTATTATAGTAGTTATATTCTTGTATATAGGGGGCAGTATTCTAGTAGTTATATTCTTGTATATAGGGGCAGTATTATAGTAGTTATATTCTTGTATATAGGGGGCAGTATTATAGTAGTTATATTCTTGTATATAGAGTGCAGTATTATAGTAGTTATATTCTTGTATATAGGAGCAGTATTATAGTAGTTATATTCTTGTATATAGGAGCAGTATTATAGTAGTTATATTCTTGTATATAGGGGGCAGTATTCTAGTAGTTATATTCTTGTATATAGGAGCAGTATTCTAGTAGTTATATTCTTGTATATAGGGGCAGTATTATAGTAGTTATATTCTTGTATATAGGAGCAGTATTATAGTAGTTATATTCTTGTATATAGGAGCAGTATTATAGTAGTTATATTCTTGTATATAGGAGCAGTATTATAGTAGTTATATTCTTTTATATAGGAGCAGTATTATAGTAGTTATATTCTTTTATATAGGAGCAGTATTATAGTAGTTATATTCTTGTATATAGGAGCAGTATTATAGTAGTTATATTCTTGTATATAGGAGCAGTATTATAGTATGCTGATATAGTTAATGTCTTTAGCTGGCTGAATACTAGGCCTCATGCACACGACCGTAAAAACTCCCGTTATTACGGGTCGTAATTACGACCCGTAATAACGGGCTCATAGACTTCTATTGGCGATGGGTGCCTTCACGTTTGCTTACGGGAAGGTGCCCGTGCCGTTGAAAAAGATAGAACATGTCCTATTTCAGGCCGTAATAACAGCACGGACAGTCCATAGAAGTCTATGGAGCTCTCGTAATGACGGGTGGCTACATGTGTGCACCCGTCATTACGGCAGCATTGCTAAGCGACGTCAGTAAATAGTCACTGTCCAGGGAGCTGAAAGAGTTAACTGATCGGCAGTAACTCTTTCAACACCCTGGACAGTGACTACCGATCAGAATAAACCTGTAAAAAATAAAAATAAAAGACGTTCATACTTACCGAGAACTTCCTGCTTCCTCCAGTCCGGTCTCACGCCCGTTGCCTTGGCGACGCGTCCCTCTCGACATCCGGCCCGACGTCCTGGATGACGTTTCAGGCCATGTGACCGCTGCAGCCAATCACAGGTCAATCACAGGCGCAGCGGTCACATGGACTGCCGCGTCATCCAGGGATGTCGGGCTGGATGTGAAGAGAGGGACGCGTCACCAAGACAACGGCCGGGTAAGTATGAATTTCTTTAACTTTTATTACAGAAAGGGCTGTCCCTTCTCTCTATCCTGCACTGATAGAGAGAAGGGGCTGCCGATTAGTGCAGTGCTATTTTGCTGCCAAAAACGTGCTCGTAAATACGGGTGGAATACGTGTGACACCGGACCCATATTTACGAGCACGGGTTCGTAAATACTGGTGCAAAACGGGTGGAATACGTGTGACACCGGACCCGTATTTACGGGTGGGGAAAAATATGGTCGTGTGCATGAAGTAGTATGTTCACACGGAGTATTTTGGGGGAGGAATATCTGCCTCAAAATTCCGTTTGGAACTTTGAGGCAGATATTCCTCTCCCTGCACGCCGATTTTCGCGGCAATTATCTCGCCGTTTTTCGCCCGCGGCCATTGAGCGCCGCGGGCATAAAACAGCGAGATATACGCTTTCTCCTGCCTCCCATTGAAGTCAATGGGAGGTCCGAGGCGAAAGCGCCCGAAGATAGGGCATGTCGCTTCTTTTTCCCGCGAGGCAGTTTTACTGCTCGCGGGAAAAAGACGCCGACGCCTCCCATTGAAATCAATGGGAGGCGTTCTTGGGCCGTTTCTGCCGAGTTTTGCGACGCGGTTTCCGCGTCAAAAAACTCGGCAAAAGACCCCGTGTGAACATAGCCTTAGGTCTGTACTGGTTTTCAGCTTCTGGCTGTAAATAAAAATATTTCTCTGACTGCAAGCAGAAGTTTTGAAAACGAGGAGGAATGGAAGTCATATATTAGAAAATGGCATAACTTTTAGCTATACAGTGATTATGTTTTTCAGCTAATGACCGTATCATGACTGTGCACGAGCCGGTATTTACATGGACCCCTTTCATTTGTATGTACCCCATTTACCTGAGAGCTGGAGTTCAGCAGGGATGATCCCCATTACTTTGTGCAGCTGTAAGTACGTCAGCCTTATGTTGCAGGATTCGTCGCGTCGCATTATTCAGTCCCTTTTCAACATTCACAGGAAACAATTATCAGGGCGTGTTACATCGGCGTTGGGGGGGGGGCTCAGTCAGGGGCCTCCTCCGCAGACCCGTCAGAAAATACCGGAAACCATAGCGCAGTACGCTGCACTATTTCCAGTAAAACCACCGACTCCCAGACGGAACAGATTCAAGTCAACGGGTTCTGTCGGCCGTTGTTGGTGTCCATCGTACAACAGAACTGGCGCTTCCGTTTTTTCCAACGTAGATGTGATCAGGCCCTTAGCGGTTTCCTCTGTCCACATCTGCATCGGAGCTTCAGTCGCAAATTACATCATGAGGTCTTGAACAGATCGCATGCAGCTCTAGATTTTTAGCAGAGACGACAATGCCGAATCTACCAGACCCCATTAGAAGTCCGAGCTCCATCAGTGGCAGGTGGTCTACGCCGGACTGCGGTTCCATACTATAGAGCGTTGTGGCTTCCGTTTTGAACGTAACCACAATGCAGGTGTGAACAGAGACTTGTTTGGTTGGGTCTTGCTGTAGTTTAATAAATCTGCACATCTATAAAGGAATAACTTATATAATAATACATAGCAATTCCCTCAAACTACTCCGATCAGGATTAATCCCTTCACACGCCGGAGGGGTCCGATAGTTGGGAGAGGAGCGGCAGTCAGTGTGACAATGGGGCCGGGACATGACATTCCTCTATTGTGATCAGAGGACTCCTGACCGGTGGTGACTGGAGTATACGAGGGGGTTACTATGTATTCACCTGTATGTTGTTGTATTGTAGCTATTCATACAATGTAACAGTGTTCTCAGGAATATAAACAAGTCCTCACCTCCTTATCCAGAAATACCAGTTTGGAAAAGCCTTGATTGTCGGAGTTAACCTCTTCCTTTCTGTCTAGTCATTCATCACAGTGCTTATTTCTCAGCACTCCTCAGGTGTATCCCATATATTACTATTGGTGTCCGTGCACATGGTATTCGCTTTCTGCATGGAGAGTATTTTTCTGTGGTGTAAGGGTATGTTCACACGGAGTGTTTTCAGCCATTTTTCGGGGTGTAAACGTCCCGAAAAATGGCTGAAAAATCCAAAGCAGTACACCTCCAAACATCTACCCATTGATTTCAATGGAAAAAAAACTGTGTTCTGTTCCGAAAAGCCGGTTTTTTCGCAGCTATTTTTCAAAACATCCGCGTAAAAAAACAGCCGCGAAGAAGAAGTGCATGTCATTTTTGGAGCAGTTTTTCATAGACTCTAGAAAAACAGCTCCAAAAACTGTCGTAAAAAAACGCAGCGAAAAAATCCGGCCAAAATACCAAAATACCCTCCCATTGATTTCAATAGGAGGCGGCGGCGGCGATTTTCTCGTGAGCAGAAGAATTAAA
Organism: Rhinoderma darwinii; assembly: GCF_050947455.1. Lineage (NCBI taxonomy): Eukaryota > Metazoa > Chordata > Amphibia > Anura > Rhinodermatidae > Rhinoderma > Rhinoderma darwinii. Next base: position 83,370,873 of record NC_134695.1, read on the forward strand.
AAAAAAAATAATAGAGTGAAATGCTCCTCTTTTCCTGCGTTTCAGTCTCAGACCTGCCATTAACATCAATGGGAGGCAGAGGAAGTGGTTTTGGCGGCGTTTTATGGCCGCGGCCGAAAGATGGCACAAAGAAAACAGAAAGTGCAGGCAGGTCAAAATATGCCTCAAAATCCGATTTTTCTGCCTGCAAAAAAACTCAGTTTGAATTGGGACATCAGATTTTTATTGTCAGATCATGTCTATGGGGCCTGGCAGCCGGTTGGACACGAGCCGGTCTGATCCTCTGTTTTACATGTCCGTCCTGATGAAATAAGCAGGAGTCCTCTGTATTGCTTCACTATTATAGGACAAATATCATCCGGACATCAGGAATTATTCTTGTCTGTGTGACCCGAGTCGTGAGAGTTCAGGGAGTGCCCAGGAAAATCCGGTAATTCTCAGCCGTAGGAAAGAACTAATAATTCTCAGGGTATGAGCACACAATATCGACCATTACGGCTGAAATTACGGAGATGTTTTCTGGAGAAAACCGCTCCGTCATTTCAGACGTAATTGCTCGTCATCGCATTTTGCACTTCTTTGCCGAGGCTGTTATTTTACGCACCGTCTTTTGATAGCGACGCGTAAAATGACAGGTCGTCGGCACAGTACATCGGCAAACCCATTGAAATGAATGGGCAGATGTTTGCTGCCGTATTGGAGCCATGTTTTCAGGCGTAAATCGAGGCTTAACACGCCAGAAAATAGGTGGTGTGAACCCAGCCTCAGGAGGCAGAGAGTTGGTTTCTTTTACATTTTCTTTACCGTCTCCTCCCTTAGAATTTTGTACTGCGACACCCAAAAACCAATCTTAAGGAAAAACAGCATAATCTGAAACACAAGATAAAGAAGCATCTGCCAGGTAAGGATGCCCATGCTCCATTTCTTATATCTGTCTCTGAGAAAGCTGGGTGACGACCAATGACTGCGCTGGGGTTGTCACTCTGCTTTCCATAAGCGCAGAGCAGGGGAATGTATCCTAACAGTGGAGGACAGCTATTGGAGTCAGAAAACGACATCAGAGACTCTGCTACTGTCCCACCCCCATGCTTTACACTGCTGGTCTGCTCATTTAGGACACAGCTATGATCACACTATATAACTAATATAATCAGTGACTACAGAATAGATCAGTCTAATACAGGAGCTAGAATTCAGAGGACAAAGCTTGTGCTCTTTGCCATGCTTTACACTGCAGCTCTTCTTGTTAGGCATTATGTCCTGTATATGGAGAGATTATTATTTTTTTTTTAAGAAATGTAATAAATTCAGTTTGTTGTTTTCTTAAAAAACGTTAGATTTATTTTTAGGCATTTGTACATATTATGGATTTTACAGCAAGTATTTCACATGGTGGGTTAACATTTTTAATTCTCATTTTCATGGTCCGGTCAACGTCTCACACGGCGTACGCATGGCGGTTAAAGGGGTCGGGGATTCTGTTTCCGGTCGTCTTATTCCGCCCCCCCCCCTCCGAACTTCTCTTCTCAAATTTTTCTTTTAGACATAAATAAATAATTAATTCCTGCTGAAACGCTTCCATGGGATCAATGGAAAAAATAATAAAAAATAAAAAGAATCCAAAAATAAAATATACATAAGACTGAAAGACAATGTTTTCTCCTCCCCCAACACGTCAAGTGCAGTCAGCAGGCCTCATAGTCACCACAGTGATTCTCTGACACTAGTAATCCTTAATCGCATCTTCCGGGATGAGGGTATTAAATGGTCGGTCCCATAGAGTGCTGGTTATGCCGAAACCTAGATGGGGGGAGGGGAAAGAGATGGTGAGTGAAACTAAACCGGATACAAGTTTCCGCAGCATGACTCCTGTGCTACAAATTAACAAAAAACAGGGACAGTGATATTAAAATGCAGTCCTGTCCCCAACCGCTAAGGTCCTGAGTTTTGGAAATCTGAGAGAGCGATTTTCCTGCATCGTAGGGTGGAGCATGACACGATGTGATTCTACCAATCAGCACTGTACATAGAGAAGCACCGAGGCCGGACGATCGCTCGATTGGATTTCCCACTGAGATGAGACTTAGCGATGGGACTGGGTGCTGAATATTCAGTTTTTATGGTTTTCTGTCATATTGTGGACTGGTGACAACCACCTAATTGATGGGTAAACCGGTTGTCACAGCCCCGCCCTAGTAACCATCACCACTGAACTTACGGCGGAATTCAGACGCATGTATTTCAATGGGGCCATTCACACAGCTGTTATAACGGACCGTGTGAAGCTCCTTTGAGAAATAGAACATGTCCGATTTTCGTCCATTTTCACGGGTCCCTCGATAGACTCAAGTCTACGGGGATCCGTGAAAACGGGTGCAACTCGGACGTAAAAAAGTTTGCACTAGTTCGGGTGAATCTGTGCTTTACAATCAGTATTTTTGTTCTCCACCCGGTATCTCATAGATTTGTTTTAAACGTCCCATGACAAGGATCCATCAGAACAGGGGATCGGGTTCCTGGGTCGCTTATATTTTATAATAGAATTACAGAAATATGAAGATTTCAGCACTTACCTGTCTTTTGGTGCTCAAAATGATGGCGGACATGATAAGACTTGAGCCAGGCAAGGTAAGACCCTTTGGTAGGTGAACCATAGTGTAGGTAGTAGTGCGTCATATCATAGGCCACATATCCAAACAGTCCCCCTACGAAAAGTGAGAGCCCCACTACTGGGGGTAGGACCACCTGCAGGACGAGGTACAGCGGTATGATCACAAACGATGCCGGTACCGGAGGAAAAACCAAACGGGAGCTGTCAAAGGGAGCCTAGGAGAGAAAGAAGAGCGAGGATGAGGACTACTATTACTGGTCTCGTTTTACACCGTGCTGCAAAATCAAGCATCACTCATCTGCATATAAAGCGCTGAAAGATACATTGTATTAGAGAGTTTTTCTCACTAATTCACTTTTATGGCTTGTTAATCATACATGCGCTAGAAGTGCGATTGTGGGGCCTGGAGACTGTGACCCCCTCCAATCCAAAAATCTCCTGGACACCCCCCCAACTCCACTTCCAGGGGGTAACAATCTGTGCTGGTCATGTGACAGGTGCTCAGCTCTTATACATTGTACTATGCATGACCACAACAGGTTTTTATCCATAGGAAGTAAACCATGAAGGTTCCTATTGAATGACTGCAAGCAGAGATCTTGAAAACGGAAGAATTGATACAGATAGTATATTGGAAAAATATATATTTTCATTATACAAATTTGCTAAATACCCCATCTCAGGCACCCAGCAATGATGCCCGTGTGCTAGTGCCCCCTCTCCAGCTTACCTTATGGTGCTGTCCATGAAGCATAAAATGCAGGGTGATGAGGAAGTAGTTGCTGGCGGGGGGGTTCATGTGAAATATGTATCTGTGAATTCCATATTCCATAAGAGTCCAGACCAACGTACCGATGCAGAAGAGAGGGAAGAAGCAGAACATCGGGACCGGGATGGAGAATTCTGACAAAACAAAGATGTCAGAAATTATCATCTAGTGACCTTATTAATCTCAGTACAATACACGTGCCACCCCCCCCACTAGTGAACCCTTCTAATCTATCACATGACACCGAAAGTGCGGTTCAGGACCAAACACTGTATATTCACAGTGGGTAGTCCTGGTCCTTAAAACCCCTGCCAGAGTATATCTACAGCGCAGACTTTAGCTGGCTGCCTGAGCGATTACACGGCTAAATGTCAGGGGCTCACCAGGTACCCTGGAGAGAAAAGAGAAGCGTTTTTTACTGCTTCTGTCTTCTCACGTACACAGCGGACAACAGTGACTCTTCCAGCAGAATAGTGAGTGCAGCTCTGAAGTATAATGCAGGATGTAACTCTCGATCAGTACAGGATAAGTAATGCAATGTATGTACATAGTGACTCCACCAGCAGAATAGTGAGTGCAGCTCTGAAGTATAATACAGGATGTAACTCTGGATCAGTACAGGATAAGTAATGTAATGTATGTACACAGTGACTCCACCAGCAGAATAGTGAGTGCAGCTCTGAAGTATAATGCAGGATGTAACTCTCGATCAGTACAGGATAAGTAATGTAATGTATGTACACAGTGACTCTTCCAGCAGAATAGTGAGTGCAGCTCTGGAGTATAATACAGGATATAACTCAGGATCAGTACAGGATAAGTAATGTAATGTATGTACACAGTGACTCCACCAGCAGAATAGTGAGTGCAGCTCTGGAGTATAATACAGGATATAACTCGGGATCAGTACAGGATAAGTAATGTAATGCATGTACACAGTGACTCCACCAGCAGAATAGTGAGTGCAGCTCTGGAGTATAATACAGGATGTAACTCAGGATCAGTACAGGATAAGTAATGTAATGTATGTACACAGTGACTCCACCAGCAGAATAGTGAGTGCAGCTCTGGAGTATAATACAGGATGTAACTCAGGATCAGTACAGGATAAGTAATGTAATGTATGTACACAGTGACTCCACCAGCAGAATAGTGAGTGCAGCTCTGGAGTATAATACAGGATATAACTCGGGATCAGTACAGGATAAGTAATGTAATGTATGTACACAGTGACTCCACCAGCAGAATAGTGAGTGCAGCTCTGGAGTATAATACAGGATATAACTCAGGATCAGTACAGGATAAGTAATGTAATGCATGTACACAGTGACTCCACCAGCAGAATAGTGAGTGCAGCTCTGAAGTATAATGCAGGATGTAATTCGGGATCCGTATACAAAGACCCTAACATTTAATGTAGCTTACATCTATATACAGACAGTAAAGTGGAGTTAGAGGTGATGGATAAACATTATATACTTCAGTTCTGGCTGGAGACTGGCAGACAATGATGATCTATATTGCTCAGGGAGGTCGGTGATCGGCATTATGACTATTTCCACTATAATTATATACTCAGAGGCTGTTCTTTAGTTCTAGGCCCGCGGTCAGCAACCTGTGACCTTTTAGCTGCTGTGAAATGACGATGCCCCGACAGGCACGTTGAGTTGTGGTCACAGGTTGCTGACAACTGTGGAATTGGTCAAACAAAAGCTTTTAGTCTTAAATTCCTAACTGGTAAATATACAATGGGTGCTGGTGTAACTACGATAATGGTGGCACGCGGCCCCCACCCAGGCGCCAAGACCTTATTACATTTATTGAAGTGATCGGATGGGAGCACGAGCTGCAGATACGGCCATGAAAACGATCCCCGCAGGACTCGTCCCCGGATATTTGCATTTCATACCTTTGGTGAATGAAGAGAAGAGCCTGGTTTCCCCTTGAGACAGTTCTGAGAGACAATACCAGGTTAAATATAAAACGATTGGCGCCCACACCGCCAACACTATGTACCTGGATGGAGGAAAACAAAGCGCAATTATGACATTAATCCACCGTATGGAAGTAAAACTCCAGGGCGGTCACCGCAACGCGACAAAAATAAATAGTAATAGAAGTGTTGACACTGGCGTCGCTGCCTGTAATCCGAGCATCTCCTCTATACAGCGCTGGACACGTATAAACACTGCGGCAGATAGCAGCTAAAAGACGGAGCCACAGCAGCACATTTACTGCCCAGAGACAACATAGAGACTGTCCAGGATATAAAAAACATGGCAATTCTACAGAAACAGCATCACACCTGTCCACAGGTTGTACGTGGTATTGCAGCTCCGCTCCATTGAAGTTAGTTGGGCAGAGTTGCAATACCTCACACAACCTGTAGACAGAGGTGGCGCTGTATTTGAAAGAAAGCAGCCATGTTTCTCCAATCTTTTAAAAGGGGATGTACGAGAAAAAAATAAAATTAATTAATTAAAAAAAGGGTCTTCTTCGCTTCACCCGATTGTCAGACATGTGATCTAACAGATCAGCTCCCATAATGCACTGCTCATTAGTCACAGCAAAGCAGATGGATTTTTAGCATGGAATCTGAATGGAGAACAAAACAAAAATCAGCAGAAGTTCAGTAAAGCAAAGTATTCGCAAAGTTACGCAACGCATTCTGGAGATCTGTGCTGTAAAACGTTCACCTGACATCGCTCGTCTCTTAGCTGCAGGTCACGGTTTGTTACAAAACATCTCAAAATTCAACCTGGTCAGATCTGTGTTGCCCAAAGTAACATTTACTATAGAAACTATACACAGAGATCCGTATAGATCCGCTCCTGACTGGTAATCGCTGGTGTCCAGTGTCCATGATGAGCAGAGCTGTACACGCAGCAGCCTGACATTGAGGAAACCACTTCCCTTCCTGGGATCCTATGAGATTTGTTGGTCTATTGGGAACATCTCCCCATCAGTCATTACAATAGACAGCTGATTTTATGGCGGTCGGTTTTCGAATACTTATCTTGTAGGGATTTTGAGATATAAGGTTTAGCATGTTTGCTGCTTTCCTGTTATCTCTCAGGCTTCCGGTCCTCCTGTTGCATCTTCTGTACAGAACATGCTCTGGTGTGAGGTTGTAGTGTTGGCATCAGGTACTATACAACTACTACATCTCCTGCAACATTGCGCACCTGAACATGGTGCATTATGGGAGCTCTGCTGCTATTGGTCGATACAGTGCGAATACATTCCTAAGGAGAATTATGAATACAGCTCTGTATGTGACGTGAGTATAAGACCCAATGAGACAAGATCAGCAAAAGACCAAAAACACAAACCAAGCTTATGCAACACTATACACGAAAAGAAGAGTAGATTGGCCAGACTGAAGAGTGCAACCTCCGTACCTGACCTCACTAGTGCGCCTGTGGTTTTATAGCGGTAAATCCCGGCCGCCATGTTCAAGGAGAGTGGGGGTGCTTATAGGGGGGAGAAACTCCATAATAAACTCCCATCAATTTGGAATAAGATGTTTAACAAGCGCCTATAAAAAAGGGGATGACCGAGGGTTGCACATATTTTTGGCCATGTAGTGTATGAGAATTTAACGGCTATATACACCTTCAATTTTATTTTTTTATAACCGTGTATCAATGTGATTGGTGCAACTTGAAATCCTTTTTGTTACAAATTATTTTGACTTTTTTGAGATACAGCCGCTTTATATCCTGTATACAGAGCAGCTGTATCGTGCGCTGAAACCTGTATCCGTCAGCTCTGCGGGACTGACGGGTTCAGTGTCAGCGGGTCCTGCCTGTTTCTGACACGCTGGATCCACCTGTTATCGATCACATCTAAGTTATGAACGGTCAGACACACGCAGGACCCGCTGACACGGACCTAACGGATTGAGGTCTTAGCGCACGATACAGCTGCTTTATATCACAAAAAGTAAAAATTATTTTTAATAAGTATTTAGAAAATTACACAAATCACAAAAAAAAATTATATTATATATATATATACATATATACACACATATATATATATATGAATCCCCCGCAAAAAAAAAAGAGAAAAAAAAAAAAAAGAAGTGTACATAGCACTATAAACTTTTTATTTTCTTTCTATTAGAAATCAAAAGGTTTTACTGTATTTTAAAGTTTTCAAGTGGGTTTTATAAAAAAAATAAAATAAATATATATATATAAAGTTTCCTTTTTGAGATGCAGCTTGTGTGTATCCTGGATACTTAGAAGCCGTACCTTGTGGTCCCAGTTGAGTCAGTCAGGTCAGCAGGACTGACGGCTTCGGTGAGCGCTGGTCCTACATGTGTGACAGACACACAGAAACTTGGATGTGATCGATAATAGCTGGAACGCGCTCGTCAGACACGCAGGACCAGCGCTCACCAAAGCAGTCAGTCCCGCTGACCTGAGGGATTCGGCTGGGACCGCAAGATGCAGCTTCTATGTACCCAGGAAACACAGAAGCTTCATCTCAAAAAGTAAACTTTTTTTTTTTTTTAAATAAAACCCAATTGAAAATGTGTTTAAAATACAATGAAACATTGAGATCTATATAAAAAATGCCTTCAAGAAAGTGTAAACGGCCTTTAACCTGTAGAAATAATATTCAAAACTGAAGCTCTGCTCTAAAGAACGAATACCCGGTCCACAATGGCTGTGACTGGAGACAATGTGCGTGTAGGTGGAGCGCTTACCAGGCCGTCTTCGAACACCACTCCACGAGGTCTGATTGGAAGAGTCGGATGGGTCTGTCCACCGGCTGATGAACCCACTCGTCATATTTTTCCCGCAGGTGACCAACCTGCCAAAGCAGCGGCTTCTCCCAATCTACCAAGTCCTAAAACAGACACAATGATATTGTCAGGTTACTCTACCTACATCACATGTCCTGCCCTAGAGAAGCCTACAAATGGCAGATCAGGGGGGCACGCGGGGTCCGTGTCATTCTGCAGCATTGTAACAATCGGAGTCCACAACCTGATGTCACGATGTACTGGACGATGACAATCACAACCTGATGTCACGATGTACTGGACGATGACAATCACAACCTGATGTCACGATGTACTGGACGATGACAATCACAACCTGTGAGTGACCGACCCATCGTCCTTCGTGGTGTTGCAGAGTTTCCGTGCACTTGTTTACATCCGGCGACTGACACAATAACGGGCACGTTTTGTCGATCATTTCCTGCTCTCACGGTTGCGCCAACAAAGTGAAAAATGATTAACAGCTCCGTAAACCCCTCCCCCACCCAGAGTAAATAGAAATCCATGAATATTCTATTCTGTGCTTCTATATTAGGCTCTATTCACACGACGGTCTCAGTGTCGGTCGATAAATACGGCCATTTTGGTCAGTTTTTTCCGGCCGTTTTTTCATCAGTTTCCTTTCCATGTTTCCGTTTTTAATGGACGATTTTGACCCGTTTTGCATCAGTTTTTTTTCCCCATCAGTTTTAAAAACGGATGACTTTCATTTGTAAATTTTCTGCCACACCCTGCCCTCTGTAGATAATGCCACGCACAGCCCCTTGTAAATAGTGCCACCCCCTGCCCCTTATAGGTAGTGCCACACCCTGCCCTCTGTAGATAATGCCACACACTGCCCCTTGTAGGTAGTGCCACGCTGCACTCTTGTACATAGCCACCCCCCCATAGATGGCACCCCCTCCCCACCTTCCAGTGGTCGGGGGATTAGGGATTCAGCTCCTACAGGGAGCAACAAAATCTCCTCTTCCTCACATGCACTTTGCACCGTGAAGAGGAGAAGAGAGCGAGCAGCAGAATGCACGGCCGTCACTCGGATCATACGGGGCATGTTCAATTTTTTTGACAGCCCCGTATAAAAAATAAAAAATATATATATAAAAATCGGCCGTGAAAAATGGCCCCATTTGGGGTCTTTTGTTGCTACTGCAACGGTGCGGCTGAGAATTCCTGTTGTGTGAATAGGGCCTAAGTTTCTTCCTTCAGTGTTCTTTGCAAAAGTGAAAAAATAAATAAAACGTCTATCATCACTATCCAATGGTGTCCCCAACTTTTCCAGATACCTGAATGGCAAACGAGTTTAGCTGTACAGTAGAGATGGGTTCTATAACTACAGCACTAGAAAAATGAGTAGACAGGAAGGTTGTGTGACAAAACCTATGGGAGCAGTGATGGCGGACATGTTGGTTGTCACAGTTTTATATTTTACATAACAAGTGGAGTCACTGATCTGGAGTTATATCCTGTATTGCTGCACTCAGCTTGCAGAATAATAACTACAGCTCTGGAGTATGATACAGGAGGAGTACAGAATAAGTACACAGCAGAATAGTGAGTGCAGCTCTGGAGTATAATACAGGATATAACACAGGATAAGTAATGTAATGTATGTGCACAGTGACTCCACCAGCAGAATAGTGAGTGCAGCTCTGGAGTATAATACAGGATATAACACAGGATAAGTAATGTAATGTATGTACACAGTGACTCCACCAGCAGAATAGTGAGTGCAGCTCTGGAGTATAATACAGGATGTAACTCAGGATCCGTACAGGATAAGTAATGTATGTACACAGTGACCTCACCAGCAGAATAGGGAGTGCAGCTCTGGAGTATAATACAGGATGTAACTCAGGATCAGTACAGGATACGTAATGTATGTACACAGTGACTCCACCAGCAGAATAGTGAGTGCAGCTCTGGAGTATAATACAGGATGTAACTCAGGATCCGTACAGGATAAGTAATGTATGTACACAGTGACCTCACCAGCAGAATAGTGAGTGCAGCTCTGGAGTATAATACAGGATATAACTCAGGATCAGTACAGGATAAGTAATGTAAAGTATGTACACAGTGACTACACCAGCAGAATAGTGAGTGCAGCTCTGGAGTATAATACAGGATATAACTCAGGATCAGTACAGGATAAGTAATGTAATGTATGTACACAGTGACCTCACCAGCAGAATAGTGAGTGCAGCTCTGGAGTATAATACAGGATAAGTAATGTAATGTATGTACACAGTGACTCCACCAGCAGAATAGTGAGTGCAGCTCTGGAGTATAATACAGGATGTAACTCAGGATCAGTACAGGATAAGTAATGTAATGTATGTACAGAGTGACTCCACCAGCAGAATAGTGAGTGCAGCTCTGGAGTATAATACAGGATGTAACTCAGGATCAGTACAGGATAAGTAATGTAATGTATGTACACAGTGACTCCACCAGCAGAATAGTGAGTGCAGCTCTGGAGTATAATACAGGATGTAACTCAGGATCAGTACAGGATAAGTAATGTAATGTATGTACACAGTGACTCCACCAGCAGAATAGTGAGTGCAGCTCTGGAGTATAATACAGGATGTAACTCAGGATCAGTACAGGATAAGTAATGTAATGTATGTACACAGTGACTCCACCAGCAGAATAGTGAGTGCAGCTCTGGAGTATAATAAAAGGATAAATAATGTAATGTATGTACACACAAAATGACTATGAACATTAATTCCAGCCATTGTGGTTTCATCTCATACAATCAACATCAGGATCCATATAGAGATCGGTGTCTGCCTGGATCAGCAAATAAACACTCAGTTATCATCCACCCACCAACTCAGCAGAAGAATGATGTATAATAACCGGGTATTCGGGGGGGGGGGGGGGGGTCATGTGACATGTGTGGAGTATTCTGCATTGAGCGGATAGTCGTGAATAATACTTTGAACTTTGCAATCTGTGAATTCTAGTCATGAAATAGTCAGGCTCTAGTGCACGCTACACATGATATATATTCTATAATACCCAGTCAGGGTGAGCCCTTGTATCTTATCGCCAACCTACATGACCCTTAGACTCCACAAGAACCATCTGCTCAGTGTAGACGGAGTTAACCCTTCCCGTTATCAGCAGATGAGTCTTTGTATTGGTCCTAATCGGTTGGATGCAGATATATATATATATATATATATATATATACACACACACATACACACACACACACACACACACACACACATACACGGTCGTCCTAAACAAGGGACCTGTCTTTGTTAACTCTCTTAGGATTGTCTGGTCGTCAGAATGAGAGTTGTGGGTTTTCTCAAAGACAGTCCGGCTGGTCTGAGCAAAATCAGGAGGGGGGTGAATCCTGAGGATATCGTGGGGGTCCCTATATTTTAGTTTTCATTGGCACGCAATAGAATAAAAATGGAAAGTAACAGATTTACTGCAATTAAGAACGATGCAGAAGGGCAAGTGTGGGGGAAACAAACCCCCTGCAGGAGACCCTCAAACGATAGGCTGCGGCTTATGGCGATCTATGGTTTATAATGGGGCGCAGGCTACAGGATGGCCCAAATCAGTCAGTAGATCTGGCAGTGACGTTATAAGGGAACAGCAGATATTATCACAATCCTGTTATCTGTAGCGGCATCTCCCGCTGAAATGTGCAGTCGTCAGTGGGAGACGCAGCGTCAGACAAGGGGGGGGGGTCCTGAGTCCGGCTATTCCTGTAGAGGTTTAAAGGGTTTTTACGGGATTAGATTAACCTTTCTCCTAGAAACCGCCTCACACCTGTCTGTGGATTGTATCTTCTATTGCAGCTCAGCTCCATTGAAGTGAATGGAGCTGCAATACCACACACAACCTGAGGACAGGTGTGGTGCTGTTTCTGGCAGAAGGCAGCCATGTTTTTCTAATCCTGGACACCCCCTTTGAGGAATTCTCATACACGACCATTATTACTTGTATCTACAGTTACTTTCTTCATTTTGTTCTACACACAGAACAGACACCTAAAGGAAACGTATAGATATAACCCCGAGCTGACAGTGAATCAGCTGACCAATACAACCAATCGGATCACTGCTCCACTTTTTGGCAGCACATGCTCTAAAATGTAGCTTTATAGGGGATTTCTCACCGTCTCTGGATAGAATGTTTTGAACTGAACTCCGGACGAGGATGGCGGCGACTTCTTTGTGTAGTGATTCCCTCGCTCTCTCAAGTGCTGTAAAAGAAGAAAAATACAATTATAAAGTCATTCCAGCATTAGTAACGTATAATGAGAAGGGCACGTCATCCTTAGACCTTATTCACACAGACATATTTCACGTCAGTGCGCTGTAAGTTTTAACACCACACGGACGCATACAATTCAATGGGGCTATTCACACATCCGTTTTTTTCCGTTGCGAGAAACTCCCAGCATGTCCCATTCTGGCCGAGTCTATGGGTGCATGAAAAAAAATAAATGGATAGCACACAGACGACATCCACGTGCGGTCTGTTTTTCACTGCTCAGACGCTAAAGAAATGCAGAGAAAAACGAAAGAAATAAGTAAAAACCTGGAAGAACTTAGAGGAAAAAAAACGGATGACGTAAACCCCATGGATACAACACGGCCATTCATATGCATGAAGAACAGTCGTTTCTTCGCAACGCAAATCGGACATGCTCGTGTGAATCAGGGCTTACAGGTGCAGCGAGGGCGAGGTTCACACAGTTCAGTTTTGGTGCAGTTTTTGGCGGCTGCCGTCAGGTGCCGATTGTGTATTTTATACATTACATTCCCATGGAATCAGAGTCATGTGACTATCTCAGGTCTGTGACTATTGGATGTGATGTCAGACCATGGACAATGCGCCATTTAATGACAACTTTTGAAGGCTGGAAATGAACCTTGAATTAAACCCATTCAGATCCATTTGGGTAAAAATCAAGAAACCAAAAATTGTAACATCCCGATAACAAGACCACGAGGAGCAACAAGCGCAGATTTACCCAAATAGCCGAGATCTGATCAGAGATATCACACAGGACACATCGCACAATGAGGGGAACGCTGCACATGGGGGATACTCAGGCGACCACCAATCAAGTATTTTATTTTTCCTATTGTAGCCTCCACATAACACGGGGGCAGCTCGTCATGTACAGGCGAAGACTAAGCTGAAATATTACCCAAGACCCCAAAGTTACAGAAGCTGCACAATTAATGAACCCTCAAGCACCATTTTATAGTTTGTGTAGAATTCATCATAAAAAGTGGTGTCACTGTGCACGTACATTACTTATCCGGAGTTACATCCTGTATTATATTCCAGAGCTGCAATCACTATTCTGCTGGTGGAGTCACTGTGTACATACATTACTTATCCTGTACTGATCCTGAGTTACATCCTGTATTATACTCCAGAGCTGTACTCACTATTCTGCTGGTGGAGTCACTGTGTACATACATGACATTACTTATCCTGTACTGATCCTGAGTTACATCCTGCATTATACTCCAGAGCTGCACTCACTATTCTGCTGGTGGAGTCACTGTGTACATACATTACATTACTTATCCTGTACTGATCCTGCGTTACATCCTGTATTATACTCCAGAGCTGCACTCACTATTCTGCTGGTGGAGTCACTGTGTACATACATTACATTACTTATCCTGTACTGATCCTGAGTTACATCCTGTATTATACTCCAGAGCTGCACTCACTATTCTGCTGGTGGAGTCACTGTGTACATACATTACTTATCCTGTACTGATCCTGAGTTACATCCTGTATTATACTCCAGAGCTGCACTCACTATTCTGCTGGTGGAGTCACTGTGTACATACATTACATTACTTATCCTGTACTGATCCTGCGTTACATCCTGTATTATACTCCAGAGCTGCACTCACTATTCTGCAGCCTCAGAGCAGAAGTCTTCACAAATTTCCTGCTTGTTCAGTGTCTGCAACCAGCTTAATCTGGTAATTTGCATTCTGGGAAGTGTGTTGTTTACACAAGACTTGTATTTTCTAATAAGCTGTAAACTTACAGCCCAATAAAGAGTCCATGACTAAGTACTAAATAATTTAATTATAAACATTATCCATTATTAAATCTTAAGAGATACATATTTGTGTCATTTTATTATAAGTAACGTGCTCATAGAGAAGAGATCATGGACTACCTGCTTGTATTACTTCCTGGTGTATATATATATATCTATCATCCCTCGCTTCCGGAGATCAGTACAGAACGTTGCAGGATCAGCTGAGCTCGCTGCGCTGGCCCCCACTTTGCTGCTCATTGTAGATTATTCTTACTCTTCGCAGCGTCTAACAGGATTTGTGATTCAAAAAGAGCGTTCACATTCCCACCTCCCTCGGACACTCCATATATTTGGTGGATACCAAGAAGTACAAGCAGGTCGTCCATGATCGTTATTATCTATGCGCACGTTACCGATATGTGTCACCTTATTATATGGATCTCTTAAAGATTTAATAAAGGGTAAATGTTTATAATCAAATTATGGATTCCTCAATTAGGCCTCACGCACACGACCATAGTTTTCATCCGTAATCGCAGATCCATAATTCCTGATGAAACGGAGGACCCAATCATTGTATTGGCCACAGACACGCTACCGGTGTGTGTCCGGGCCGCACAATATAGAACATGTCCTATTCTCGTCTGCAACTGCGGTCCGGACCGGCCTATCGAAATCTATGGGAGGTTCCGCAATTGCGGACGGCTGATTACGGAAGCGTTGCAACGGTAGGGGGTGCACAATGGAGGCCTTTTCGAGGGCTTGATACATCTTGGTTACATTTATATCCTCCTTTCAGTTTTTTTGCGGCTCCGTATATACACACACGGATGAATTACGGGCGGTATTTGCGGACAGCGTGGCCGATATCTACGGATCCACATTTGCAGATAGTAAGAACCCGTACGGTCATGTGCATGAGGCCTGTTGGGCTCTTTATTGGGCTGTAGGTTTACAGCCTATTAGAACATACAAATATATATTTCTGTGCCCCTCCTGATGTGAAAAGGCCCCAACAGCCCCCCTCAAAACTCGCCCCAGTTAGTTACACAGTAATGTTGGGGGCAATCTTTCCCCTTACGGGGGACACTGGATAATTTGGGGAACTGAGGCGCTTTACAAATTTACTTTCACGTTCGGCTGCAACATCGATTACATAATAAATAGTTCTGATAAGAAAAAAAATCCTTCTCCACGCTCCAGGCTGTGATACAGGGCTCAGCGCTGGCACGTGCTCTGAAGGATATTGTGTGCTCAACAGTAGGAGTCTTGTGTTCGTACCAATCTGCTATACACATGGAGACTTGTTCCGTACGGGGACCGACTGGTGCAACCTCAAAATGGGGAGAATTCAAATAAGGACCCCACAGCCCCTCCCCCCACCCCGCAACAATCTCCCACTTGTTATCATTCACACCGATCGACAGATCTGTTAGAAATTCTACTGTTTGATTGGATTTTTCCTCAACTTCTGGTCGCAAACCAGCGATTACAAAATTCCTGTGCTTCACTTGTCTTGATCTTCCATTAGGTTATGTCTTATACTCCAGTCACATCCAGGGCTGCATTCAAAATTCTGATGGTTTTCTAGTACCAGAGAGCATTGCATTGTGGGAGCCCTGGTTACAGCGGATGATGTGAACCTGCTCCTCTGGCACCACAACAAAAGGCAGGCAGCCCCAGGCACACAGTGTCCGTCTACAAGATGTGGTTGAGGAAGGGGCGACCAGACCCTCTTGTCCTGGCGTTGGAGAGTGCGTGATGACTCGACCAGTATCATGGCACGGGCCAATTTATGTGATGGTCACCAATATGTGTACAAGATGGGCCAGTTAACAGTCTGACAGCCACCTGATGGTTAAATTAGGGTGAAGCCTCATATGGTCATCCATTAGCAGCCCATAGACATCGGACCTGCACCATCAGACAACTTTAGTATATTATTAATGTCTCGTCAAATCCATTATCCAAACACTTGAAGCGGTCTGGTACCCATATAATGCAATATAATGATGTGGAGGTGCAATGGACATTTTACAGGTGCTATGGCAGATATTATTGTATTGGCACTGAAATGTCTGATACAATTATATGGGCACTATACATGACACTTGTCTGGGAAATTTATGGCACTGTACCGCAGCATTTTGACACTATTACACAGGAATCATAGGGCACCATGTCTGGTACTGCTATATGGGCACCATGCCTGGTACTGCTATATGGGCACCATGCCTGGCACTGCTATATGGGCACCATGCCTGGCACTGCTATATGGGCACCATGCCTGGTACTGCTATATGGGCACCATGCCTCGTACTGCTATATGGGCACCATGCCTGGTACTGCTATATGGGCACCATGCCTCGTACTGCTATATGGGCACCATGCCTGGTACTGCTATATGGGCACCATGCCTGGCACTGCTATATGGGCACCATGCCTAGTACTGCTATATGGGCACTATTTGGCACAGGATATGTTTTGACAGCTGGACAGGGATAGACTGGAACTTTCCATCGATCTAGGCAGGAAACTAGTAATGGAGACATTGTAGAGAAGATGTGTTCTCCTTGCTCCCTGGCATTCGGAGCTGCAGCAGCTCGCTGGCATTGTTCTGACACCAATGTACTTCATTGTGGTAGAGGTTAGTCCGCATGCCTACTGCTACACCCACCGGCTGGCATTCGGAAAATTCTATTGTATCTGCATCTCGACAACGTTTATTAGAGCACAAATATTTGCAGTGCGACAAGAAGCTCGTTACGTTACCGCCGCCTCGTCTGACCTTCAGCCATTCATTCTCATGCAGCTACTTTAAGAAAGTTTTAATACAAGGGATCGCGCAGGCGGAGGCTTCTCATGCTGCGGTTTTACTGGATATATCGACCATCAATTCACAGACAGAACCGGAGGTACAAGGGTTAATACAATGACACGGTCAAAAATGTGCAGCGTGGCTTCACTCATTGTATTCCCAGTCTCAGCATTCACAAAATTCCTGCTCCCACCACAAGAGACTGAATACAGAGCCGCACAGACAAGAACGACACAGTAAGCGCTCATTTACTGCAGCCCACGTACATTCACATCCCATACTATACGTGGGGTGAGACGTGGAGCTGTCGCCGCTGCTGTCCAGTACACGACCACTGATGACGGGTGACAGGACAGCAGTTTCCACAGGAATTCTGAATTACCCATCAGGTCACAGGATAAGGCACAGATTTCAATTCTATTTACCATAGGAGGGTCTAACCCCAGTGTTCACTGTCACCCCCTGCTGGATAATGGGGGAAAAAGTGACAGCTACTCAAAGTAAATTCCTGGCTTATAAACGTAGTTGTCACTTAACAAGCACAAACGAAGCAGAAGATCTATACTACACCAGAGCCAAACACTAGAATACTGCCCCCTATATACAAGAATATAACTACTATAATACTGCCCCCTATATACAAGAATATAACTACTATAATACTGCTCCCTATATACAAGAATATAACTACTATAATACTGCTCCTATGTACAAGAATATAACTACTATAATACTGCCTCCTGTATACAAGAATATAACTACTATAATACTGCTCCTATATACAAGAATATAACTACTAGAATACTACTCCTATATACAAGAATATAACTACTATAATACTGCCCCCTATATACAAGAATATAACTACTATAATACTGCTCCTATGTACAAGAATATATCTACTATAATACTGCCCCTATATACAAGAATATAACTACTATAATACTGCCCCCTATATACAAGAATATAACTACTATAATACTGCCCCCTATATACAAGAATATAACTACTATAATACTGCTCCTATGTACAAGAATATAACTACTATAATACTGCTCCTATATACAAGAATATAACTACTATAATACTACTCCTATATACAAGAATATAACTACTATAATACTGCCCCCTATATACAAGAATATAACTACTATAATACTGCTCCTATGTACAAGAATATATCTACTATAATACTGCCCCTATATACAAGAATATAAGTACTATAATACTGCCTCCTATATACAAGAATATAACTACTATAATACTGCCCCATATACAAGAATATAACTACTATAATACTGCCCCTATATACAAGAATATAACTACTATAATACTGCTCCTATATACAATAACTACTATAATACTGTCCCTATATACAAGAATATAAGTACTATAATACTGCCTCCTATATACAAGAATATAACTACTATAATACTGCCCCATATACAAGAATATAACTACTATAATACTGCCCCTATATACAAGAATATAACTACTATAATACTGCTCCTATATACAATAACTACTATAATACTGCCCCCTATATACAAGACTATAACTACTATAATACTGCTCCTATATACAAGAATATAACTACTATAATACTGCTCCCTATATACAAGAATAGAACTACTATAATACTGCCCCTATATACAAGAATATAACTACTATAATACTGCTCCTATGTACAAGAATATAACTACTATAATACTGCTCCCTATATACAAGAATATAACTACTATAATACTGCCCCTATATACAAGAATATAACTACTATAATACTGCTCCTATGTACAAGAATATAACTACTATAATACTGCTCCCTATATACAAGAATATAACTACTGTAATACTGCCCCTATATACAAGAATATAACTACTATAATACTGCCCCCTATATACAAGAATATAACTACTATAATACTGCCCCCTGTATACAAGAATATAACTACTATAATACTGCTCCTATGTACAAGAATATAACTACTATAATACTGCTCCTATATACAAGAATATAACTACTATAATACTGCCCCTATATACAAGAATAGAATTACTATAATACTGTCCCCTATATACAAGAATATAACTACTATAATACTGGCTCCTACATACAAGAATATAACTACTATAATACTGCTCCTATATACAAGAATATAACTACTATAATACTGCTACTATTTACAGGAATATAACTACTATAATACTGCCCCCTATATACAAGAATATAACTACTATAATACTGCCACTATATACAAGAATATAACTACTATAATACTGCCCCTATATACAAGAATATAACTACTATAATACTCTCCCCTATATACAAGAATATAACTACTATAATACTGCTCCTATATACAAGAATATTACTACTATAATACTGCTCCTATATACAAGAATATAACTACTATAATACTGCCCCTATATACAAGAATATAACTACTATAATACTCTCCCCTATATACAAGAATATAACTACTATAATACTGCCCCCTATATACAAGAATATAACTACTATAATACTGCCCCCTATATACAAGAATATAACTACTATAATACTGCCCCTATAACCAATATAACTACTATAATACTGCCCCCTATATACAAGAATATAACTACTATAATACTGCCACCTATATACAAGAATATAACTACTATAATACTGCCCCCTATATACAAGAATATAACTACTATAATACTGCCCCCTATGTACAAGAATATAACGACTATAATACTGCCCCCTATATACAAGAATATAACTACTATAATAAAGCTCCTATATACAAGAATATAACGACTATAATACTGCTCCTATATACAAGAATATAACTACTATAATACTGCTCCTATATACAAGAATATAACTACTATAATACTGCTCCTATATACAAGAATATAACTACTATAATACTGCCCCTCTATACAGGAATATAACTACTATAATACTGCTCTATATATACACAAGAATATAACTACTATAATACTGCTCCTATATACAAGAATATAACTACTATAATACTGCTCCTATATACAAGAATATAACTACTATAATACTGCCCCTATATACAAGAATATAACTACTATAATACTGACCCTTTATACAAGAATATAACTACTATAATACTGCTCCTATATACAAGAATATAACTACTATAATACTGCTCCTATATACAAGCATATAACTACTATAATACTGCCCCTATATACAAGAATATAACTACTATAATACTGCCTCCTATATACAAGAATATAACTCCTATAATACTGCCCCCTATATACAAGAATATAACTACTATAATACTGCCCCCTATGTACAAGAATATAACTACTATAATACTGCCTCCTATATACAAGAATATAACTACTATAATACTGCTCCTATATACACAAGAATATAACTACTATAATACTGCCCCCTATATACAAGAATATAACTACTATAACACTGCCCCCTATATACAAGAATATAACTACTATAATACTGCCCCTATATACAAGAATATAACTACTATAATACTGCCCCTATATACAGGAATATAACTACTATAATACTGCCCCCTATATACAAGAATATAACTACTATAATACTGCTCCTATATACAAGACTATAACTACTATAATACTGCCCCCTATATACAAGAATATAACTACTATAATACTGCCCCCTATATACAAGAATATAACTACTATAATACTGCCCCCTATATACAAGAATATAATTACTATAATACTGCCCCTATATACAAGAATATAACTACTATAATACTGCTCCTATATACAAGAATATAACTACTATCATACTGCTCCCTATGTACAAGAATATAACTACTATAATACTGCCCCCTATATACAAGAATATAAACTACTATAATACTGCCCCTATATACAAGAATATAATTACTATAATACTGCCTCCTATATACAAGAATATAACTACTATAATACTGCTCCTATATACAAGAATATAACTACTATATCATTGCAGTCTCCTAGGTAATAATAATATTGCCGAATGGATGAGGCAGAGTAATAGGAAATGATTAGTGCAGGAGGTTTGGCGCAGTGTAATGTATATTGTAATATTTATGTAACGTTTCCAGCCTCTGATCGCGGATTCCCGGTTACTGTTCTTGGCGGTTTGTGTTTCCCATTGTCATTTTCGCCATTACCTTATACACCTGCCAGTGACGGTACTTCTGAGCTGGTGTATCTAATCCTATTGCTGTGTGATCCTGTCTGTGAGCTGGTGTATCTAATCCCATCATGTGAACCTCCCAGCACTACATCCCCCATCATGTACGGTTAGGGAATGTCATTGACCCTGACTGCGGTTACATTGTGCTATTAGTACATGAGATTATATAAACCGTAGATTAGTTTATCGGACGTTACGCTGCAGGTTCTCGCTCTCAAGGTGACTTCTGATTTACTTATGTTGTATGTGAAGAAGCCGTGTTGTCGGCGCGCGGCCTTCATGAGTTATGTATGGCAGGACACACCATCCAGGTGAAGGACCACACGGCAGCATCGTATATGTCACCCCTATAAGTGCAGGAAGATCCAGACCGAACTCCACCCAATAGTCACGGAAACCTACATATAGGAGCTGACAATCTACAATACAAGAGGGGTTCATGGTGGAAGATGGCGGCCAGGACCCGGCGCTCATGAGATTTATTATTTGTGGTGCGGTGTTACCACTGTTCACATGGAGTTTTCTGGCGCAGAAATCGCATCGGAATCGGCGCCGAAGAACGGCCGAAATTGTCCCCCATTGATTTCAATGAGAGGCAGAGGCGTTTCTTTCCCGGTGGCTTTTAGCTGCTCGCAGGTAAAAAAAACAAACAAGCAGTATGTCCTTTCTTGCCGCGGTTTCCACATCTGACCTCTTATTGAAATCAATGGGAGGCAGAAAAATCATGCAGCGCTCTTTTCTGAGTGTTTTTCCGCTGTGTTTTTTGCCTGCAGCACTCGTAATCGTGAATAGGGCCTTACAGTTATCGCTAACGAGAAGAATCTAAACATTTAATAAGGAGCGGCCACACGGCAACTAGTGTAGACAATGGAACAGATGAAGCTGGGAACAACCGGTCCCATCGCCACTGGGAACAACCGATCCCATCGCCGCTGGGAACAACCGATCCCAACGCCGCTGGGAACAACCGATCCCAACGCCGCTGGGAACAACCGATCCCAACGCCGCTGGGAACAACCGGTCCCATCGCCGCTGGGAACAACCGATCCCAACGCCGCTGGGAACAACCGATCCCAACGCCGCTGGGAACAACCGATCCCAACGCCGCTGGGAACAACCGATCCCATCGCCGCTGGGAACAACCGATCCCATCGCCGCTGGGAAGAACAACCCATCCTAGCTGAGAACAACCGATTCGATCGCCGCTGAGAACAACCGATTCGATCGCCGCTTGCATTTTCCAACTTGCAATGAAACAAATGAAAGCTTGGGTTGCTATGGGTAACGCCTCCATTTTTTTAGTCTGGCGTATATGGACAAGGGCTGTTATTTTATTTCTAGTCATGGGAAACGTGGCTCCGGCTGCCATTTTATCTGTTACCCAATAAATTCTTACCACAAGGGCATACATACCAGAGGCAGCCTATGCAGCTGCTATGTGGCCCCTGGAGAGAGGGGGCCCAGCCCAGATTGGCAGAACCCCTTATTTTAATGGCAGGTGAGTACCGTAGCAGGACGTACAACATGAGCAAACAACGGTGCGGGGAATCATACCGAGGATCCTAGAAAAAAAGATGGAGATCAAACAAGTGCCGAGTCCTCCTGTCCCAGGCGGGTGGCATTACCCAGCACCATAAGCGGCCCATTTTACACTTTGATACGCAACCCGCGTCTGACCAGATCGCTGTGTTTATAGGACCTGGAGGAAGTCCCTTTAATTAACAACAATGCAATGGAAGTGAAAAATGATGGTGTATCCAGCGCTCGGTATAAAAGTTAAATGGTTTATTCGGTCATATTAAAACAAAAGATTTAAAAAATCCCGGGACCACGCTTACGCGATTCAGACCGCTGGGGTCCTTAGTCATCGCAGCGTGTAATCCCAGTGTAGTCACATGACCGGACTCCCCGACAACCGCTATTAGTGTTTGTCTACAGGATATACGGTCCCATGCGTCTCACACCCAACGCTGCCCAGACATTACAGCAGAGCCGCCCGCTCAGGTCATCACCCCATACACGTGGCAGCGGCGGGCGTGGTAATTCCAGAGAGGTCATTGAGATTTGTCAAACGACGGCCTGACACCCCCCCCCCCATCAAACATGGAGTCTTAGATCGACCCCCTCCGGAAAGGTCTCTTTACCGTAGCATCACTTTAGGCACCTTGACGACATCCCCGCTGTCCCACAGGCCGATCTGCAAACCTCGGGGGTAACGAATAAATAAATGTAAACAGAATATTTATAGCGACTTCGTGAAGCGCGAGGGGGTCGGTTACTATTGAATCCTACACATTACGCTGCTTAGAACTCCAGACAACCCTCTGCGGGAAGGAGAAACGACTGGAAGGGTTAATAGCGTCACTGGGAGATAAGTGGCCACGCGTCCTTGTGATCCTTGTACCAGGTGCCGGCGAGGACCAGCTATTTACTCTGCAAATCAATTTTTAACTATCTCTAGGCCCGCGCGGACGTTCTGTCAACGGGGGGAGGGTCAGGTTGACCGCGGCATACCCACCCGCCAATGGGACCGCAGGGTGACGGATGGGGCACCAGCTAGATACATGCGTAATAAATCTGCGTCCGGTCAAACTGGTAAAGAGGTCAACGCTCAGCGCACACAGAGGAAACGCGATCCGTGGGGAGACGGAGCACAAAAATCTACGCTCATAGAAAAATATTAAGTGTTGTGTGAGCGCCGCAGTCACTGCGAAAACCAAACAGGACGAAATAAATAAAAATAATAAATTTAAAAAAATAAATAAATAAAAAAAAAGACCCTTCATTGTACATAAAAATATTATAATCTTCTCCTTTAATGTGGAGATCTGATCGGCTCAAGTTAAAGGCCTGAGGCTGCACTACTGACAGTCTAATGACGGCGTGCCCCCTTATGATTTGTCAGGTGCAGGGTTGTCATGGAAACAAGGTGCAGATCCAAATCACCATCTATTCTACATCAATGCTCTCACGCACCAGGTAGGATGTAAACATGGAGGTGGATTTGTACCAGTGTCCTAGTTTGCGGATACAAAGCTCCAAATGCTCTGCGCAGTCACAGTATACATTCCACCTGTACCCTCCACTAGGTGGCGCTGACTGAATTCCATAGTGAAACTGTATACAATGTATGCAGTAAGCTCCCCCTAGTGGTGGCAGCAGGAAGACCGACTTTATGCAGAGAATTTGGAGCAGAATATCAGAAAAAAAAGACATATCATGACATTAATCTGCGCAGAAATTTGCAGTACCGGAGACACGTCATCTTTAAAGTAAACCTAAATTGCCTACGGTTGGTTTAAGGCATGACTGCCCCAAAAATGGGATGGGTAAATACACAGTCAGCCTATCCCCATCCTGAAATGGCTGATAATGGAGAGCAAAAGACTGCATTTAGGATTAGACAGACATGTCCGTTTTCTTCCAAAACTAGTGCCACATCTGTCCATGGGTTGTGTCTGGTATTGTGAAGTTGAGCTGCAATATCACATGCAACCTGTGGACAGATGTGGCACTGTTTCTAGAAGAAATCGGCCATGTCTGCCTAATCCTGGATTAAATGCAATCTATTGCTCCCGGTTATACAGTTGGAGCTTTACACATTGCAGCAACGTTCTCCCCTGGGACATTGTGCAGATTTCTGGAGGAGAGGTGACATTTCCAGAATCTGACACTTCCATACTGCGAGGCTTCTTGGCAGACCCGGATTGGTTGTGATCCGTTTTGGGACGTTTCAGACTTGGGGACTGGTATTTCCAGTTTGAGGCTGCAGTACGAGCGGGGCTTATGAAAGGCTCATTATCCGGGATGTTTCTGAGCCGCACAGATACGGGTGATGTAACCGCGGCAAATTAAACATCTAAAGAAACTATTTAAAGGGAACCGGTCCCTGGGCGTCTGCCACAGGACACGATCGCCTCCCAAAGTCTCCATTATTGATCATATATGCTCATCCAAGCCCCGATTCGCAGCTCTGAATACTTAGAACCTGGATATGCACAGTAGCACAGAGTATTTCAGGAGAGGAGTGATATTTTATAACAGATATGTAGTGTGTGTAAATCTGACGTGTAAGTAAAAGTCTCAGCCAAGCCCACGAATAACACAAGAACAAATTCCCATAAAACGCAGCTCAATAAAGAGAAGCAACAAGTCAAATGGATGAAGACGAAGAAAAAGAAGAAATAAGGGGGGAGGAGGAGGAGGAGGAAGAAGCAAAACTTGTAATAATCTCTGAAAAATCACTGCCAACAACCAGTCATCTCCTACATTACTGATAGGATTAGATACAGCTATCTAATCCTATCATGTGTGATACTGTCTGCTGAGCCATGTATCTAATCCTATCATGTGTGATACTGTCTGCTGAGCCGTGTATCTAATCCCATCATGTGCGATACTGTCTGCTGAGCCATGTATCGAATCCTATCATGTGTGATACTGTCTGCTGAGCTGTGTATCTAATCCTATCATGTGCGATACTGTCTGCTGAGCTGTGTATCGAATCCTATCATGTGTGATACTGTCTGCTGAGCCGTGTATCTAATCCTATCATGTGTGATACTGTCTGCTGAGCCATGTACCTAATCCTATCATGTGTGATACTGTCTGCTGAGCTGTGTATCTAATCCTATCATGTGTGATACTGTCTGCTGAGCCATGTATCTAATCCTATCATGTGTGATACTGTCTGCTGAGCCGTATATCTAATCCTATCATGTGTGATACTGTCTGCTGAGCCATGTATCTAATCCTCTCATGTGTGATACTGTCTGCTGAGCCATGTATCTAATCCTATCATGTGTGATACTCTTCTGAGCTGTGTATCTAATCCTCTCATGTGTGATACTGTCTGCTGAGCTGTGTATCTAATCCTCTCATGTGTGATACTGTCTGCTGAGCTGTGTATCTAATCCTATCATATGTGATACTGTCTGCTGAGCTGTGTATCTAATCCTCTCATGTGTGATACTGTCTGCTGAGCTGTGTATCTAATCCTCTCATGTGTGATACTGTCTGCTGAGCTGTGTATCTAATCCTCTCATGTGTGATCCTCCCTCAGGGAAGCGCACAGTTCTACAATACATATCAGATTAAAGGTGTTTTCCCACGAGACATTTAGGATTTATAGATTTCCACAGGATGTGTCAGACATTAGACAGTTGCGGGTCCCACCTCTAAATGCGCACGTTGCGGAATTAAACTGCAGGTAAAATCTGCACTTAATATTGCGTTTTTAGGAGCAATTTTTTTATGCAGAAACAGGTGCGGTTTTATTCTCCAGATTTTGGCGCATTTTTTTCTAAAAACGTAGATACAGTTCTGAGGAGTAAACGCAGGATAAATTGACATGATGCAGATTTTGTAACACGCATGGACTTGAAATCTCATTTACTTTGCAGGAACTTTATTACACGACGGAACCGCCGCAGGAAAATCTGCATCGTGTGCGCGGGGCCTAAGGGACCATTCAGACGCTGCGGTTGAGATGCAGTTAAAAACTGCAAAAAAAAAAAAAAAAACATCAAAAAATGTCATAGGTTTTTACTGCGTGAATGGACCCCTAGCGTCCGGCTTTCGTTCCCCTTTGCGGTTGTTGATGGTCATTCTGCGTCTGGGTGAAGTGAACGTTTAATGATATACACCCGGGTCTGAGAATGTGGGCGTGCGTCCTCAGTGTACACCTGCCTGTCATCTCAGGAGCACGCCCACTACGAGGATCATCTCCCATCACGTACACACCTGCGACCTTTGCCCATGGATTGAACATTGTGGCCTTATCTCTTACCCAGCGAGATTCCGCACAGCGGTCAGACTAGCTCTGCAGCATAGCACCCGGCGCAGCTCCGTCCTGCACCTCAGGGGACTAATCCAGGACTATGACATCACCACCCACCAAATACACAATTATCCACACAGGGCACATTAATCTCGTCTCATCCATGAAGAACGCAGAACAAAGGGTTAACCTGAACCGGTACATCCGAAAACTCCGTAAATAATAATCCCCGAAAATCACAGGAGGCACCAAACGTAGCAAAGTCTATCTCCGTATATGAACCCTGCACCTAAATACGTGACACGCCGTCCCCCAACAAAAACAGCACCCTTTAACAAGCGTCACGGCACACCCCCCTAACTGGCGCCACAGCAACCCCCCCCCCCCCCCAAGCGTCAGAGCACACCCACCCCCCAACAAATACAGCACCATTCAACAAGCGTCAAGGCACCCCTCCTAATAGGTGCCGGAGCACCCGCCCCAAGGGTCACAACACACCTCCTTAACAAACACAGTACCCCCACAACAAGAGCCACAGCACCCACCCCCACAACAGTGCAATAGTCAAGGTTAGTCAGCACATCCCAACAAAGTGAAACAAATGAGCTGGTGCCAATTTTGATCAAATTGTGTGAGCCCATCTGCCAGGGGGGGCGGCGACGGCCCCCATCTTGGTCGCGCACTTCTCAAAGGCGGTTTTTAATGAATATAGAATAGCAGTGTGTTCAGACGTTGCAGTGGAGGTGCAGTTCTTGCTGCATTGGTGAAGCGGATTACAGAAGGCAGCAATTTGTGGTAAGACCACATTTATTTCTGTCCTGCGGTTCTAGACTCAACTGCATCGTCTGAATACGCCCTAAAGCCGCTCCCTGCCGATCCTGGATATATTTTGTAGACCAAGGCCGAGGAGAGCGGTGAGACTTCTGTCGTACAGGTGTAATGTTTAGTGTAGGGACCCCCTGTATGAAGTCGCCTTGGAGTGGCAGGTGGGCACACACCACGCGATCAAATTGTGCACCAAGACTCTCATATTTATACGTGTAGTAAATATAGCAAGTGTCACAGTATCCCCCCAGCACCAGCAAGTGTCACAGTATCCCGCCCAGCAAGTGTCACAGTATCCCGCCCAGCAAGTGTCACAGTATCCCGCCCAGCAAGTGTCACAGTATCCCGCCCAGCACCAGCAAGTGTCACAGTATCCGCCCAGCACCAGCAAGTGTCACAGTATCCGCCCAGCACCAGCAAGTGTCACAGTATCCCGCCCAGCAAGTGTCACAGTATCCCACCCAGCAAGTGTCACAGTATCCCGCCCAGCAAGTGTCACAGTATCCCGCCCAGCAAGTGTCACACATTCCCGCCCAGCAAGTGTCACACATTCCCGCCCAGCAAGAGTCACAGTATCCCGCACAGCACCAGCAAGTGTCACAGTATCCCCCCAGCACCAGAAAGTGTCACAGTATCCCCCCCAGCACCAGCCACAGTATCCCCCGCCCAGCAAGTGTCACAGTATCCCCCGCCCAGCAAGTGTCACAGTATCCCCCGCCCAGCAAGTGTCACAGTATCCCCCGCCCAGCAAGTGTCACAGTATCCCCCGCCCAGCAAGTGTCACAGTATCCCCCGCCCAGCAAGTGTCACAGTATCCCCCGCCCAGCAAGTGTCACAGTACCCCCCCCCAGCAAGTGTCACAGTACCCCCCCCCCAGCAAGTGTCACAGTATCCCCCGCCCAGCAAGTGTCACAGTATCCCCCGCCCAGCAAGTGTCACAGTACCCCCCCCCCAGCAAGTGTCACAATAGCTTCCCCCAACAGTGCCAGAGCACTCCCGCTAAAAAAGGGGTCCTTATGAACTGTGGCAGTCAGAGCACCCCAAACATGTCACTTCCTCTCCTGGCGAGTGAAGATTTCTCTACATCGACTACGTTATAGCAGAAGATCAGTTCTAACCATGCGGCAGTCATCTGAGCTCCCACAATGCACTGCTCTCTGGCAACCATAAACAAGCAGAATTGTGAATGCAGCTTTGGGTGTGACTGGAGTATAAGACATGATGTAAGAGAAGATCACAAGACGACAAGTATCTTATGTAGATGCGAAGT
This sequence comes from Rhinoderma darwinii, assembly GCF_050947455.1. Lineage (NCBI taxonomy): Eukaryota > Metazoa > Chordata > Amphibia > Anura > Rhinodermatidae > Rhinoderma > Rhinoderma darwinii. The sequence goes on from NC_134695.1 coordinate 83,399,990, forward strand.
GTAAGACGGTGTTTCTAGGAGATTTCCATCAGCAGCATCGTAGGCTGTCACGAGGGAACGGCTGCGGTGACTCCAGACCCTAAACTCAGAGTTCCTAAAAATCCTGCTCACTTTCTGACTGATGTTCCTGTTTTATAGTCAGATGATCCGCAGAACTTACAATTTATATTCTGGTTCCTCTTTATTCAAATGCCAAACAAATTCTGCCCCGGGAGCATTGATGGGAATATAAAATAACCATCTACATAATGACCGCTGCATTACTCCAGTCACACCTAAAGCAGGGCCAAATCAGCATCACTACAGAACAGCCCGGCGACACCCAATAGTATCCATGATTCAGATTTTGTTCTTTTCGGTTTCTTACTTTTATCTGTGTCTGGAAAAGCAATATGGGTGCCATTACAGCCCCTCAGGGCGTTCTCAGGAGCAGAAAATAGGTGGGTGACAATCTGTAGGAGCCGTAACGGCGGCCACATTGGTTACCCCCCCCCCCCACCTTAACGGATGAGGGCACTTCCCGTTCAGGCGGCTGGAGGTAAATGGACGGCGTCCCCCACAAATATATTTTTATTTATTAGGAAAAATAGTTAAGAAAAAAAGTACAGAAATAATTTGCCCGCAATTACAGCTCCCCCGGGGTGATCACCCAGCTTTCCCAGCAGCTGAATAGACCCGTGTGACAGAAGACGACCACTCAAGGACTTACATGTTCTGGGGTGAGAAGTAGCAGCTGAGATACCGCATGTGAGTGTCCGCTCGGCCGCAGAGTGACCCCGGGGTCAGATGTAGTGACCGACTGGTGGTTCAAATCAGTGTTCGACACACCCAAAGCAGAAGCAACAGATGATCCCGAGCAGCCACCATGTGGTCAGGAGCTGTAATCACATGATCCTGGCCCCCCCCAGACATCTATAGGATGTCGCTGAGACAGCGGAGGAGGACAAGAAAAATGCACATTGTCCATGGAGTTAAATCTTGCATCATATCTTATACTCCAGTCGCATCCAAAGCTGCACTCCCAACTATGCTGGTTGCTCTTGGTAAAGCTGGCCACACTCCCGCACCTGTCCCCGATGGTAGATGTTGGGGGAAAGAAGGAACAGACATGTCGAACGGGGTCTGCGGGGGGCGTGGCTGGGGTCTGGTACAAATTTATTCCCCTCTCCCTATTGAAATAAATGGTCATCAAAAAAAATGAAATAAAAAAAAATGACAATCGCTGTCATCTGAACGAGCTCTCGTGTGTGGCCGACTAAAGAAACTCTACAGTCAGATATGTAAAAATGTTCAACCCTTTCTGCGTTCCCACAATGCCCTACCCTCTGAAACCAGTAAAATTATTTACGCAGCTCTAGCTGTGACTGGAGTACAAGACATTGTAACTTCAGATCAGTGCAAGAGAACTAAAGAAATTTTTTTTTACAATGAGTCCTCCGTTTACTATTCATTGAGGTCACGTAATATAATGATGTGCTGGGTCCTCCGGAGACGCTCATCGTAGCTGCGCTGCACCCCCCCCCCCCCCCAACTCCAAATGGCCTAATATGACATATGGAGAGCAGCTGTACTAACTGGAATACCCCTCTGAACTGGTAAATGTTTTCTAAAGGTGGTAAGAAGTGGAGTTCTCCTTGAAGGGACCACGTTGACCTTCCCTTTGCCATGTGCCGCCTCCTGACCCTCATACATGGCAGCGGCGCCTCCTCCATGTCACCTACGTTCATGGTTTATAGGGCGCTGGACCTTCCCTGTATTACACACCCGTCCCATAAAGTGAAACGTGAGGACAGGGCAGCTTGTTGGCCCCGCCGGGTATCACTGAGATCAGTCCCTGCAGTCAGATACTGACCGGGCTGTTCGTCCGGTTATTCTGGTTCCTCTGCACCAGGTTTCGATGAAGAGTTAAAAACATTAAAACTTCCTCCGTGAACTCAGCAAAAACCAAGACAACAAGTGACAACGTGAGAAGAGAAAAAACTAAGACCAAGATAATCAGCGGTCAGTATCCAAAATAATCTCCAGGAACAGTGAGCTGCCGTATCTAAGCCTACCATGTGTGATACTGCCTGCTGAGATGCTGTATCAAAGCCTACCATGTGTGATACTGCCTGCTGAGCTGCTGTATCTAAGCCTACCATGTGTGATACTGCCTGCTGAGCTGCTGTATCTAAGCCTACCATGTGTGATACTGCCTGCTGAGATGCTGTATCAAAGCCTACCATGTGTGATACTGCCTGCTGAGCTGCTGTATCTAAGCCTACCATGTGTGATACTGCCTGCTGAGCTGCTGTATCTAAGCCTACCATGTGTGATACTGCCTGCTGAGCTGCTGTATCTAAGCCTACCATGTGTGATACTGTCTGCTGAGCTGCTGTATCTAAGCCTACCATGTGTGATACTGTCTGCTGAGCTGCTGTATCTAAGCCTACCATGTGTGATACTGCCTGCTGAGCTGCTGTATCTAAGCCTACCATGTGTGATACTGTCTGCTGAGCTGCTGTATCTAAGCCTACCATGTGTGATACTGTCTGCTGAGCTGCTGTATCTAAGCCTACCATGTGTGATACTGTCTGCTGAGCTGCTGTATCTAAGCCTACCATGTGTGATACTGCCTGCTGAGCTGCTGTATCTAAGCCTACCATGTGTGATACTATCTGCTGAGCACTGTATCATGGGTATCATTACGGCTCTACTATTGAATTCCACTGTATGTGCGTCCTGAAGATACAGATAGTTTAAACAAGGAATTTTTTTTTTTTAAAGAACCGAAATGCGCAAGATGACGTCCATTAATTGCGCGGAGTTTCTGGTTTTTTGCAATTAATTCCTCAGCCCTATTATGAAGTAAATATCACTCAGACGCGTCACCATGACCAGGCGCCCCCAGTGATAAAGCCCCCGCCAACCATGTGGACTTTCTTCCCTAGATTAGATGTAGTGTAATGGAGGGTCCGGTGACTGGCGTGGTTATTGTGCGGTCATTACATACAGTACTAGAGCAGGACTGCCGCTCCTACAGAAAGACCTGGGCCTAAGAGCCGCCTATGATGTCACTACTGTGTATGATGACATCACTCTGTTCAGGGTCTGTACACGCTACATAGATGACATCACTCTGTTCAGGGTCTATACAGGCTATATAGATGACATCCACATATATATAGCAGTATGGCTCTGCCTAGGAGGGTGCAATGGTCCCGATAGGTCATCAAGTACGATATCTAAGTTGCCCATGTATAGTAAGATTGTGTGTGACATGTGATTGCCCCGACACAACCGCGCCGGCATCATGTTCGGTGCGACTGTTAAACAGCCTGTTAGTGGCCGCATGTTAACGCGGGTAAATCGTCCCTTTATCTGCAAAATCGTGCGGCCATGAATTGTTACACCCTTTATGGCCGCACGATTTTGCGAATTACAACAATTTACCCCCTATTCATTCTCTATGGCAGCGCCGCAAAAAGCCGAACACTGCACTCGCCTGTCTCCGGCGCTCCCATAGAGAATGAATGGAGCGGCAGTGCGCATGAGCGTGTCACCGGAATACCCCTTAACTATGTATTTGTCAGCCGCTCCTACATAGTGGCAGCGCGGTTGTTGGCCGCGTTGCGACCGTGTCAGGGCCGCTCCGTGCGGCCGTACCCTTAAAATACTAGAACGGTGGGGGAGATTTAGGGTAAGGCCACACGGTGCGTCGTTGATGCGGTTTTGATGCGTTTGAAAACCGCATGCGGTCAACTACATGCGTTTTTTGTCTCTGTAAGGGTATGTTCACACGCCTGTAAACGCCCGAGAAATCGGAATCATTTTCATTGACTATTGAAAAAAGCTCCAAAAATGGCCGTAAAAAAATGTGAGTGACTGAAAAAAACTTCTGAAAGTCAGGAGCGGTTTCCCTTGAAAACAGCTCCATATTTTCAGACGTTTTTGAGATTGCGTGTGAACATAGCCTAAGGGCTTATTCAGACGAACGTATAATACGTCCGTGCTACACGCGTGATTTTCACGTGCGTCGCACGGACCTATGTTAGTCAATGGGCCCGTTCAGACTGTCCGTGATTTTCACGCAGCGTATGTCCGCTGCGTAAAATTCACGAAATGTCCTATATTTGCCCGTTTTTCGCACATCCCACACCCATTAAAGTCAACGGGTGCGTGAAAACAGCGCACGGCACATGGACGCACTTCCGTGTGCCGCGTGTCATGCGCGCTACAGCAGTCAAATCTATAAATGAAAACAGAAAACCACCACGTGATTTTCTGTTTACAAACAGTGTCATAATGATGGCGGCTGCGCAAAAATCCCACAGCCACGCATCATATGGTCATGACACACGGAGCTTTTATGGACCTTTTGTGCGCGCAAAATGCACACGCTCGTGTGAATCCGGCCTTATGCTGCAGTTCCGTTTTTATAGGAAATAATTGATGGACAGTTTTCACCCGTGTTGAGGTTTGTTAGGTGTTGCCTGTATATAGTTCATTACATTGCAGAACTGTTAGCAAAAACACAAGCAGTTCAGCAACAACTTTGGCGTTGCGGTCATTACCTGCATGCGGTCGGACATTATGAAGATGACCCACATTGTAATAGAATAGCAGCCGTGTGTCCATAACCAACATCTCACCATCGACTTCTATTGAAAAATGACTTTCTGCGGTTTAAAAACGCAACATAAACGCAACGTGGCCGCACCGCGTGGCCTTACCCTCATGAAACGATTTGCGCCAGTATTCTGCACATTTTGGCGGACACTTTTGTTCTGCAATTTTTAAACTGCTCTCGACACTTTTCTAAAGATCCCGTGACCTGAAAGATTTACTATAATTTACGGCAGAAATTATAGTATTTTCCCAAGATGCGGCAAATTTATTAAGACGAGTGCGCCCTTCAACCGATTTCGGTTTTAGACTGGCGTATGAAACGCCAGTCTTTAGTAAATGTTCCCTGGGCCTATTAAAAAGGGGTCCTCCAATTCCACGCACATGGTTAAAGGTAAACGACCTGCTCTCTTTTAGCTGCGCCCCCCCCCCCCCCCACCTGTGCAGGTAATACATCAGATATGAGAGAACTTCATGGATTCTTCTTTTGTGCAATAACAGGAAATTCTGCTCCTGCACCGAGTAAGGGGCTCGTCCACACGTAACGGAATTGCCATGTTTTTTCTGGAAGGAAAAAACGGAGCAGAACACAGAAGCAGCAGAGTGGAGGAGGTTTAACAAGTCTCATCCACACGCGTAAAATTTCCGAGCTCAAATTGACCTGAGGTGCGTGTTTTTCAGACTGTAACGTGTCAACTCCTGCTACGGAACGTGTCCAGAATTATTGCGTTTTTCAGAGGAGACGTCACCGTCCCCCAACAGTGTGAAAAACGTAGCAAAATACGCACCATTTTCTGCCGTAAAAACGGAAATGGTGCATTTTTCCCGCAACGGAAAGCCTTTGATGTGCAACAGAATCGCTGCAGAAATTTTCTGCAGCATTTCCATTGTGTGTGGACAAGCCCTAAAGGGTCAAATATTCCACGTGTGACCTTGTATCAGAACTGCGCTGACGGCGACTTTACCCTTAGGGTATGTGCACACGACCTTTTTTCAGACGTAATTCGGGTGTTTTACGCCTCGAATTACGCCTGAAAAGACGGCTCCAATACGTCGGCAAACATCTGCCCATTGTTTGCAATGGGTCTTACGATGTTCTGTGCAGACGAGCTGTCATTTTACGCGTCGCTGTCAAATTACGGCCGCGTCAAAGAAGTGCAGGACACTTCTTGGGACGTTTTTGGAGCCGTTTTCTCATAGACTATTGAAAACAGCTCCAAAAACGGCCATAAAAAACGCTGCGAAAGCGCCGCAAAAAATGCGGCGAAATACGAGAGATGCTCAAAAAACTTCTGAAAATCAGGGGCTGAAACCCTTGAAATCAGCTCCGTATTTTGAGACGTTTTTGACTCTGCGTGTGAACATAGCCTTCTATTCAATGACATGATGCAATGGAGCCACCCGTCAGTCATCATCTGGGGCGGGGGGGAATTCAAAAGAAACACCCGGTCCAACTCCGTGATAGTGCCCGGCTGACCAGGGGCATGGCTACCAAATAGCAGTTCCAATACAAAAAGCCAGTTACTGACGCTTTCTAATACACTTTGTATTTAAATGATTCACCCTCTCCAAGATGTCTGCTTGCTGTCAGTGAATAAAATAATTTTCATAACCTAGTTCTGCTCACACTTATGAAGGATTGTTACAAAGCATCAGTGTAGTTAAGAACTGGTTGCATATCGTTAGGATAGGCCACCAATGTCCTCAATTTGCCACCGTTTGCTAGCTTAAAGTGGCAATTCTGCCAAGATGCATTGTGCCACTTCTGTCGGCTCTGTTCGCCTTCTTGGACAACCACTGACTATGGCCGGGTTCAAACGAGTCGGATACGCTGCGTAAAACGATGCAGCATAGTCGACCTAGAATCCACAGCACATTCCATCTGAAAAAACCGCACTACTGTTGTGGTGCAGTTCCTCAGGTGGAATTTTTGCTGCGGAAAGCAGCGCTAGAAAAAAAAAAAAAAAAGCGTTACTGCCCCTTTAAATACGAAGCGTGGGATTGCATGTATATACGGGCTCATCCACATGTAGCGGAATTGCGGACAGAAAAAAAACGCAGCAGAATACAGTAGCAGCAGAGTGGGTGAGATTGCTGCTTAAAATTTCCGAGCAGAAATTGACCCGCGGTGCGTATTTTTCGGACTGCAGCGCGTCAATTCCTGCTGCGGAAAGTGGACAGAATTGCTGCGTTTTTCAGAGGAGACGTCACCAGCCCTCAGCATGGAGAAAAACGCAGCAAAATACGCACCATTTTCTACAGTAAAAAAAACGCAGGAAATGGTGCGGTTTTTGCCGCAGCGGAAAATCTGCTACTTTCTATGGAATCGCTGCAGCCATTCCGTTCTGTGCGGACAAGCCCTTATTGTGCTGTATGGAGACGCCTTTGGTTTGCTGCTCCCTGCTCTGTCCTGATCACAGGGTGACAACCTTTGTCCACACCAGAACCGAACTGGAAAAACAGAGATAACTGGTAACTCCGGTTCTAAGCAGAAACCCGACCCTGCCGCCATTTATCCAAAATCCACAAGTCAACAAAATTATTGATAAAATTGTTTCCACTAAGAAGAGCGAGAAGAGACCGTGCAACACACGAGCAGAGCAACCTTCCCATCAGTCACTTGCCCACAAAGCTTACAATCGAATTTGTTTTCTCCCCACACAATGGATCGCACCAGGGGGGGGTTCACATTGGGACGGCTGTGAGCCCCTCACTCATATTTCACGCTCAGGTGGATTTGCCACTGGTACGGCACGCACGCACATACATACACACAGTCGCTGAGCCCTGCACCCGTCACTTCACAACCACACCTCAGTCACTGCGAAACTTTCCCCTCTGCTATTACTTGTGATACCTGCTCCATCACCTTCTTTATGAACCTCAGGAGAGCTCCAGGCAGGATTATTGTAGCACATTTCCTGAGTATTCTCCCCCATGTGTCCTGCCTGGAGCTCTACTGAGTATTCTCCCCCAGTGTCCTGCCTAGAGCTCTCCTGAGTATTCTCCCCCTGCCTGCCTGGAGCTCTCCTGAGTATTCTCCCCCTGCCTGCCTGGAGCTCTCCTGAGTATTCTCCCCCATGTGTCCTGCCTAGAGCTCTCCTGAGTATTCTCCCCCTGCCTGCCTGGAGCTCTCCTGAGTATTCTCCCCCATGTGTCCTGCCTGGAGCTCTCCGGAGTATTCTCCCCCAGTGTCCTGCCTGGAGCTCTCCTGAGTATTCTCCCCCAGTGTCCTGCCTGGAGCTCTCCTGAGTATTCTCCCCCAGTGTCCTGCCTGGAGCTCTCCTGAGTATTCTCCCCCAGTGTCCTGCCTGGAGCTCTCCTGAGTATTCTCCCCCAGTGTCCTGCCTGGAGCTCTCCTGAGTATTCTCCCCCATGTGTCCTGCCTGGAGCTCTCCTGAGTATTCTCCCCCAGTGTCCTGCCTGGAGCTCTCCTGAGTATTCTCCCCCAGTGTCCTGCCTGGAGCGCTCCTGAGTATTCTCCCCTCCCTACCTGGAGCTCCCCTGAGTATTCTCCCCCATGTGTCCTGCCTGGAGCTCTCCTGAGTATTCTCCCCCATGTGTCCTGCCTGGAGCTCTCCTGAGTATTCTCCCCTCCCTGCCTGGAGCTCTCCTGAGTATTCTCCCCTCCCTACCTGGAGCTCCCCTGAGTATTCTCCCCCATGTGTCCTGCCTTGAGCTCTCCTGAGTATTCTCCCCTCCCTGCCTGGAGCTCTCCTGAGTATTCTCCCCTCCCTGCCTGGAGCTCTCCTGAGTATTCTCCCCCATGTGTCCTGCCTGGAGCTCTCCTGAGTATTCTCCCCCATGTGTCCTGCCTGGAGCTCTCCTGAGTATTCTCCCCCAGTGTCCTGCCTGGAGCTCTCCTGAGTATTCTCCCCCAGTGTCCTGCCTGGAGCTCTCCTGAGTATTCTCCCCCAGTGTCCTGCCTGGAGCTCTCCTGAGTATTCTCCCCCAGTGTCCTGCCTGGAGCTCTCCTGAGTATTCTCCCCCATGTGTCCTGCCTGGAGCTCTTCTGAGTATTCTCCCCCAGTGTCCTGCCTGGAGCGCTCCTGAGTATTCTCCCCTCCCTACCTGGAGCTCCCCTGAGTATTCTCCCCCATGTGTCCTGCCTGGAGCTCTCCTGAGTATTCTCCCCCATGTGTCCTGCCTGGAGCTCTCCTGAGTATTCTCCCCTCCCTGCCTGGAGCTCTCCTGAGTATTCTCCCCTCCCTGCCTGGAGCTCTCCTGAGTATTCTCCCCCATGTGTCCTGCCTGGAGCTCTCCTGAGTATTCTCCCCCATGTGTCCTGCCTGGAGCTCTCCTGAGTATTCTCCCCCAGTGTCCTGCCTAGAGCTCTCCTGAGTATTCTCCCCTCCCTGCCTGGAGCTCTCCACCTGCATATTCTTCATCTACTACGGTCTGTACCTACCTATACAGGTTAGCTCCTTCCTCCCTATTTTTTTGAGCCAACCCTACAAACTCCTGTACCCGGGCAGGTGACAAGAAGTGATGATTCCACATGAGCTCTGGATACATGAGATTATATAGAGCAGCTCAGAGGTTACTCCACAATCATATTAAACCATAACACGTGGGGCTGGGAATTGGCCAGATCCAGTCACGGACTCCTCATAACCTGGGCTCTGCCAGTTACACCCTACAGGAGGCAATGCCAGGTACAGCATCGTCCTCTACACACGAGGGACACACCTGTTACCACCAAGATCACAACTTCTCCTCCATGCACATGATGGTTATACCTGTCCCCTCTGGACATCAATGCATCTATACCACATACACGGATGGCAGCTGCTTCACTATCCATAGACCGGACAGTAGCCCCTGTCCCATGACTGGGAACACATAGGATGGCACCGAGTCCTGTATACAGTAAACACACATGAACCAAAAACCTGTATGTAGCCCCGGCCTTATAGAGATAAATGACAGCTAATGCCCCCATATAATGGTGGCTGCACCTGTCCCCTATACAGTGGTACCCCTACATAGGAATGAGAGACGCTTCCTACTATACAATAGTAGATACACCTGGACCTCTAAGAGATACAACAGGAGCACAGCCCCCTATAGATATAGGACAGTAGTACCCTATAGATGTCTAACATATACACTTCCTATATACACATGAGTCACAAAAGTGATCCACTATAATATATATACACTACCGTTCAAAAGTTTAGGGTCACTTACAAATGTCCTTTTTTTTTTTTTTTAAAGAAAAGCAGTTTTTTTCAATGAAGATAACATTAAATTAATCAGAAATCCACTCTATACATTGTTAATGTGGTAAATGACTATTCTAGCTGCAAACGTCTGGTGTTTAATGCAATATCTACATAGGTGTATAGAGGCCCATTTCCAGCAACCATCACTCCAGTGTTCTAATGGGACATTGTGTTTGCTAACTGTGTTAGAAGGCTAATGGATGATTAGAAAACCCTTGTGCAATTATGTTAGCACCGCTGTAAACAGTTTTGCTGTTTAGAGGAGCTATAAAACTGACCTTCCTTTGAGCTTGTTGAGAATCTGGAGCATTACATTTGTGGGTTCGATTAAACTCTCCAAATGGCTAGAAAAAGAGAGCTTTCATGTGAAACCCGACAGTCTATTCTTGTTCTTAGAAATGAAGGCTATTCCATGTGAGAAATTGCCAAGAAACTGAAGATTTCCTACAACGGTGTGTACAACTCCCTTCAGAGGACAGCACAAACAGGCTCTAACCAGAGTAGAAAGAGAAGTGGGAGGTCCCGCTGCACAACTGAGCAACAAGACAAGTACATTAGAGTCTCTAGTTTGAGAAATAGACGCCTCACAGGTCCTCAACTGGCAGCTTCATTAAATAGTACCCGCAAAACGCCAGTGTCAACGTCTACAGTGAAGAGGCGACTCCGGGATACTGGCCTTCAGGGCTGAGTGGCAAAGAAAAAGCCATATCTGAGACTGGCTAATAAAAGGAAAAGATTAATATGGGCAAAAGCACAGACATTGGACAGAGGAAGATTGGAAAAAAGTGTTATGGACAGACGAATGGAAGTTTGAGGTGTTTGGATCACACAGAAGAACATTTGTGAGACGCAGAACAACTGAAAAGATGCTGGAAGAGTTCCTGACGCCATCTGTAGCATGGTGGAGGTCATGTGATGGTCTGGGGTAAAGTGGGAGATTTGTACAAGGTAAAAGGGATTTTGAATAAGGAAGGCTATCACTCCATTTTGCAACGCCATGCCATACCCTGTGGACAGCGCTTGATTGGAGCCAATTTCATCCTACAACAGGACAATGACCCAAAGCACCTCCAAATGATGCAGGAACTATTTAGGGAAGAAGCCGGCAGCCGGTATTCTATCTGTAATGGAGTGGCCAGCGCAGTCACCAGATCTCAACCCCATAGAGGTGTTGTGGGAGGAGCTTGACCGTATGGTACGCAAGAAGTGCCCATCAAGCCAATCCAACTTGTGGGAGGGGCTTCTGGAAGCATGGGGTGAAATTTCTCCCGATTACCTCAGCAAATTAACAGCCAAAGGTCTGCAATGCTGGAATTGCTGCAAATGGAGCGACGAAAGCAAAGTCTGAAGGAGAAATTCATTATTTCTAACCTTGTCAATGTCTTGACTATATTTTCTAGTCATTTTGCAACTCATTTGATAAATATAAGTGTGAGTTTTCATGGAAAAAAAACAAAATTGTCTGGGTGACCCTAAACTTTTGAACGGTAGTGTATATATATATATATAAATATAACAGGTTAGGTCAATCACAGATCAGTTACAGGTACAATCCCCTGTATAACGTGCAGTCCTTCTTTATGTTACTTTGCAAGTCCCTATAGATATGACCGGTCCCTATACACCGAATGGCCACTTTATTAGAGGCACCGGCCTTTTCAGGGTTTGATCTTTCCTGTATGGAAATTAGACCCGTGACCACGGACGCGGCAAAAATAAATAAATCACTTGAGCGCATTTCACAACAGTTTCAGTGTGAATCCACATTAGATGGGAAATCCAGCGATCTGAGTGCCTTGGAGCGAGGCCGGGTCATCAGCTCTAGACCCCGGGACCTGTATATAATAATCTGACAATTTGTGGTGAAAAACATCCAGCGAAAGGGAATCCGAAGGACGTCAAGAACTCGTCGATGAAAAGGGTCGGAGGAGGTGAAGAATCGTTCTGATGTTCAGGCCAAATACAACGCTGACGCTGCAACTAACGTGTCCAGACGCACAACTGGTCGCTGCTCAGCACGGATGAGCCGTAACCGCAGACGACCAGTACGAGCGCCATCAGTATAGGAAACAGAAATTGTATCACTGAGCAGCGGAGACAGATCGCCCGGTCAGATGATCCAGATTTCGGAGGCTGATGGGAGGGTCAGGATTTGGCGCAGGCGTTGATGAACCCGTCCTGTCAGGTGTGAACAGTCCAGGCTGGTGCAGTGATGGTCGGGGGGATGTTTTCTTGGCACCCTGAGACCTCTGGTACCTGCGGATGATGTCTGAACAGTGGGACTTACCTAAGCATTGTGACCGACCAAGTTCATCCCCTCATGGCGGCGGTTTATTCTATGGCAGAAGGAGAATTTACAGCGAGACGCCATCCTGTCCCGCAGACCAATATCAACACCTGGTGGAGTCTGTGCCATGTTGAATTGCTGCGGTTCTGAGGGCCAAAGGAGGTCCAACCCGCTAATAGATGGGGGTCCCTAATAAAGTGGCCCATTGTTGTATAGAAGTTATTTCAGCAGCCCCTATAGATATAACAAGTCCCTATACACACACAACAGGTCCCTATAGATATAACAGGTCTCTATATACACACACGACAGGTCTATAGATAGAACAAGTCCCTATAGATATAACAAGCCCTATACACACACACACACACACACACACACAACAGGTCTCTATAGATATAACAGGTCCTTATATACGCAAACGACAGGTCCGTATAGATATAACAGGTCTCTATATACACAGGACAGGTCCCTATAGACATAACAAGTCCCTATATACACACACAACAGGTCCCTATAGATATAACAAGGTCCTATATACGCACATGACAGGTCCCTATAGCTATAACAGGTCTCTATATACACAAACGACAGGTTCCTATATACATATGACAGGTCCCCTATAGCTATAACAGATCTCTATATACACAGGACAGGTCCCTATAGATATAACAAGTCCCTATACACACATACACGACAGGTCTATAGATAGAACAAGACCCTATATTCACACACGGCAGGTCCCTATAGATATAACCAGTCCCTATATACACCCACAGGACAGGTCCCTATATACACACAGGACAGGTCCCTATATACACACAGGACAGGTCCCTATATACAGACAGGACAGGTCCCTATATACAGACAGGACAGGTCCCTATATACACACAGGACAGGTCCCTATATACACACAGGACAGGTCCCTATATACACACAGGACAGGTCCCTATATACACACACAGGACAGGTCCCTATATACACAGGACAGGTCCCTATAGATATAACAGGTCCCTATATACACAGGACAGGTCTCTACAGATATAACAGGTCCCTATAGATATAACAAGTCCCTATATACACAGGACAGGTCCCTATATACACAGGACAGGTCCCTATAGATATGGCAAGTCCCTATATACACAGGACAGGTCCCTATATACACAGGACAGGTCCGCATAGCTATAACAGGTCTCTATATACACAGGACAGGTCCCTATATACACAGGACAGGTCCGTATAGCTATAACAGGTCTCTATATACACAGGACAGGTCCCTATAGATATAAAAAGTCCCTATACACACACACACGACAGGTCTATAGATAGAACAAGACCCTATATTCACACACAACAGGTCCCTATAGCTATAACAAGTCCCTATATACACACACAGGACAGGTCTCTACAGATATAACAGGTCCCTATATACACAGGACAGGTCTCTACAGATATAACAGGTCCCTATATACACAGGACAGGTCCTTATATACACACAGGACAGGTCCCTATATACACACAGGACAGGTCCCTATATACACAGGACAGGTCCCTATAGATATAACAGGTCCCTATATACACAGGACAGGTCTCTACAGATATAACAGGTCCCTATAGATATAACAAGTCCCTATATACACAGGACAGGTCCCTATATACACAGGACAGGTCCCTATAGATATGGCAAGTCCCTATATACACAGGACAGGTCCCTATATACACAGGACAGGTCCGCATAGCTATAACAGGTCTCTATATACACAGGACAGGTCCCTATATACACAGGACAGGTCCCTATATACACAGGACAGGTCCGTATAGCTATAACAGGTCTCTATATACACAGGACAGGTCCCTATAGATATAAAAAGTCCCTATACACACACACACGACAGGTCTATAGATAGAACAAGACCCTATATTCACACACAACAGGTCCCTATAGCTATAACAAGTCCCTATATACACACACAGGACAGGTCTCTACAGATATAACAGGTCCCTATATACACAGGACAGGTCTCTACAGATATAACAGGTCCCTATATACACAGGACAGGTCCTTATATACACAGGACAGGTCCCTATAGATATAGCAAGTCCCTATATACACACAGGACAGGTCCCTATATACACACACAGGACAGGTCCCTATAGATATAACAGGTCCCTATATACACAGGACAGGTCCCTATAGATATAACAAGTCCCTATATACACAGGACAGGTCACTATATACACAGGACAGGTCCCTATATACACAGGACAGGTCCGTATAGCTATAACTGGTCCCTATAGACACAGGACAGGTCCCTATAGACACAGGACAGGTCCCTATATACACAGGACAGGTCCCTATAGATATGGCAAGTCCCTATATACACAGGACATGTCCCTATATACACAGGACAGGTCCCTATAGATATGGCAAGTCCCTATATACACACAGGACATGTCCCTATATACACAGGACAGGTCCCTATAGATATAGCAAGTCCCTATATACACAGGACAGGTCTCTATATACACAGGACAGGTCCCTATATACACACAGGACAGGTCCCTATATACACAGGACAGGTCCGTATAGCTATAACAGGTCTCTATATACACAGGACAGGTCCCTATAGATATAAAAAGTCCCTATACACACACACGACAGGTCTATGGATAGAAGACCCTATATTCACACACAACAGGTCCCTATAGACATAACAGGTCCGTATAGCTATAACAAGTCCCTATATACACACACACACACACACACACACACAGGACAGGTCTCTACAGATATAACAGGTCCCTATATACACAGGGCAGGTCCCTATATACACAGGACAAGTCCCTATATACACAGGACAGGTCTCTATAGATATAGCAAGTCCCTATATACACACAGGACAGGTCTCTATATACACAGGACAGGTCTCTATAGATATAGCAAGTCCCTATATACACAGGACAGGTCTCTATATACACAGGACAGGTCTCTATAGATATAACAAGTCCCTATATACACAGGACAGGTCTCTATATACACAGGACAAGTCCCTATATACACAGGACAGGTCTCTATAGATATAGCAAGTCCCTATATACACAGGACAGGTCTCTATATACACAGGACAGGTCTCTATAGATATAACAAGTCCCTATATACACAGGACAGGTCTCTATATACACAGGACAAGTCCCTATATACACAGGACAGGTCTCTATAGATATAGCAAGTCCCTATATACACACAGGACAGGTCTCTATATACACAGGACAGGTCTCTATAGATATAGCAAGTCCCTATATACACAGGACAGGTCTCTATAGATATAGCAAGTCCCTATATACACAGGACAGGTCTCTATATACACAGGACAGGTCTCTATAGATATAACAAGTCCCTATATACACAGGACAGGTCTCTATGGATTCACCATGTCCCTCTCCCCCGGCTCCTCTCACCTGCTGTGAGGGCTCCTCCGGCTCCATCTCCCCGACATAATACTGTTCTAACCAGCGGAGCGCATTGTCCGAGTGCCGGTGCGGGGGTCCGTCCAGGTCCCGCTGGATGTCGGTGCCGGCTCGGTCCTGCAGCAGCTGTTCCCCCCCGGGGTGAAACTTGACGAAGCTGGAGACATCATAGACGCTGCTCCCCCGGAGGAGCCAGCAGGCGCCCGCGGAGCACCTGTCCCGGAGCTCGGCGGCTGTTACCCGGCGCTCAGCCATAGACCGTGAGGTAAAGCAGAGTGTCCCACCAGCGGCGCCCGCCGAGACACCCTCCGCCGCCTCATCTGCATATCATTGAATATTCAGGAGCGGGGGCGGGGCCCGCGGAATACATAATGACACAGCTGAGAAGCGCACCCGGCTCTGCACTGCCCTCTAGAGGCCGCAGCCCCGCAGTGCAGCTGTCCAGCCCATAGTCATTAAAGCAGCAGCTCCGCACATCATCATATGGGGGAGATCAGACACCAGAGCCCGGGGTCACATCCAGCAGTGGGGGGGGATCAGACACTACCTGAAACCGGGGTCACATAGAAAAATATGGTTCCTTCTAAAAACAGTGCCACAACTGCCCACAGGTTATGTCAAGTATTGCAGCTGAGCCGCATTCCCTTCAATAAAGCTGAGCTGTAATACCAGACAAAACCTGCAGACAGTTGTAGCGCTGTGTTTGCCTTTAACCCTTTAATGACCTATTTTGGCCATTAATGAGCAAGCAATTTTTCCAACATCGGATTCAAAGAGCCATAACTTTTTTATTTTTCGGTCAACATCGCCGTTTTTGGGCTTTTCTTATTTGCGGAAATGAGTTGTATTTTTCAGTGGCACCATTTTGAGGCACATGTAGTTTAGTGATTAACTTTTATTAACTTTTTTGAGGGGAAATGGAAAACAAATTCTGCCATTATTTTTTCCGTTTAAATTTACGGCGTTCCCCGCATGGGGTAAATAAGAGGTTACCTTTATTCCATGGGTCGGTACGATTACGGCGATATCTCACATGTACAGGTTTTTATGTTTTTCTAATTTTGCAGAATAAAACTTTTAAAAGAAAACGATTGGTTTTTGAATCGTCGCTTTCCGAGAGCCGTAACTTTTTTTTACTTTACCGTCGATGTCGCCATTTGTGGACTTGTTTTTTTGCGGGACGAGATGTCGTTTTCATTGGTAACATTTTGGGGTACATGGGATTTTTTGATTCAATTTTAGGAAGAGGGATGGGGAAAAAATGCACTTCCGTCGTCGTTTCTTGCGTTATTTTTTTTTTACGGTTTATATAACATAGTAACTTGATCGCTATTGACCACGGAATCTAAGGGGTTAAATGGCTGCCATCGGAGTTAACTCGGATTACAGCAGTTGGGGCAGGTGCCCGGCTTTATGAGACAGCCGAGCACCCGCTCATCCTGGCACGGGACACTTGTGCCGGGCACTTTCTGATACGCTATAGGAAAGCTTATGCATCGCAATAAGGCCCCTTAGTGACCGCTGTGAAAAGGCGCATTGGTCCCTAAGGGGTTAAGGGACGTCAGAAGAAAAACTAAGCAGATTTGAGGGTCAATCTTCCAGCCGACAGACCACGGCAGGGACATTATAAGGAGCCCTAAGCAGGAGAAGCTACTGGGATCATCTGAATTGTGGGACGTTGAAGACATATGGGCCCTTTCGGTGCTTTTGATTGGCTGACAGGGAGACAGTCGTTAGTCCCGATAAATTCTAGATGCCATAAAATGACAGGGTCTGTGGGGGAACTGTCGGGGCAATGCTGGGAGTTGTAGTATAGCAGCTGCATGTTGGTGAGAATCTCCCTCCACGTTTCTGTTTCGGACGACGTAAAATAAAAAAATTTAGTAAAAAACATACTCAAGACCACAAAAAATGACGAGAGAGAGGAGTGACTATTAAATTGTTCACCGCCGCGCTGGGTTTTACTTCCCTCGATTGTGTTCTCGGGGCAAAGTCCCCTTGAATTGATCCAGGACGCAGATGTCAGGCCCAGATATTGACCAGTGGGGCCGAGGGAGCTCTACACACAGTGCCCACCCCTCTGACCTGTTATATAATGATTAACATGTAAGGCTTAAAAGAAAATGCTGGAGAACCCCTTTGGTGTGGTGATTATCAAGATTTCTAAAAAGCCTCAAACATTAATACAGAAAATCTGGGATTTGTAGTTCTACAACAGCCGGACTGTATTCCAGAGCTCCTGATATTCTGCCGAGGGAGCCATCTAGTGGTGAAAGGAGAGAACAGCAAGCTGAGATTTGATTCTGTTTTTATTTCAATAAATCTAAGGGTATGTTCACACACACACTAATTACGGACGTAATTTCAGCCGTAACGGCATGTGCAGGTGCTTGAACGCCGCGTCCATTACGGACGTAATTGGTGCTGCTTTTCATTGGAGTCAATGAATAACGGCTCCAATTACGCCCCAAGAAGTGACAGGTCACTTCTTTGACGCGAGCGTCCATTTACACGCCGTCATTTGACAGCGGCACGTAAATATACGCCTCGTGTGAAGAGACAAACGTCAGCCCATTGCTTTCAATGGGCAGGTGTTTGTCAACGCTTTCAAGCCGCATTTTTCGGACGTAATTCGGGGCAAAAACGCCCGAATTACGTCCGTAATTAGTGTGTGTGAACATACCCTAAGGCTGAGTTCACACGCAGTGGTTTCAAACGTAATTTGGGCCGTTTACGCCTCGAATTACGCCTGAAAAAACAGCACCATAACGCCTCCAAACATCTGCCCATTGCTTGCAATGGGATTTATGGTGTTCTGTTCCCACAAGGCGTAATTTTACGAGTCATCAAAATACGGGGCGTAAAATTACGTCGCATCAAAAGAAGTGCATGTAATTTCTTGGAAGGTTTTTGGAGGCGTTTTTCATTGAGTCCATCGAAAAACAGCTCCAAAATCGGCCGTAAAATACGCCGCGAAAAACGCGAGTTGCTACAAAAACGTCTGAAAATCAGGAGCTGTTTTCGCTTGATAGGGCTATGTTCACACGGAGTATTTTGCAGGCAGAATTTCCTCCCCAAAATTCCGTTTGGAAGTTTGAGGCAGATTTTCCTCTCCCTGCACGCCGATTTTCGTGGCGTTTTTCGCCCGCGGCCATTGGGCGCTGCGGGCATAATACGCAGCGAAATACGCTTTCTCTGCCTCCCATTGAAGTCAATGCGAGGTCAGAGGCGGAAACGCCCGAAGATAGGGCATGTCGCTTCTTTCTCCCTCGAGACGGTTTTACTGCTCGCGGGAGAAAACCGCCCCTGCCTTCCATTGAAATCGACGGGAGGCATTTTCGGGCCGTTTTTGACAAGCTTTTTGGCGCGGTTTCCGCGTCAAAAAACTCGTCAAAATACTCTGTGTGAACATAGCCTTACAGCTCTGTATTTTCAGACGTTTTTTGCTAAGCGTGTGAACATACCCTGACTCTCTAATAAACTTTGTGCTTTAGGGTATGTGCACACACACTAATTACGTCCGTAATTGACGGACGTATTTCGGCCGCAAGTACCGGACCGAACACAGTGCAGGGAGCCGGGCTCCTAGCATCATACTTATGTACGATGCTAGGAGTCCCTGCCTCGCTGCCGGACAACTGTCCCGTACTGAAAACATGATTACAGTACGGGACAGTAGTTCCACGGAGAGGCAGGGACTCCTAGCGTCGTACATAAGTATGATGCTAGGAGCCCGGCTCCCTGCACTGTGTTCGGTCCGGTACTTGCGGCCGAAATACGTCCGTCAATTACGGACGTAATTAGTGTGTGTGCACATACCCTTAGTTACACTTTACTTTCAAGATCTCTGCTTGGGGTCAGTGAATGGGAACATTCCTGTTTAAAAGCAGATGCTTAAAATGTAAGGGTATGTTCACACGCAGTGACCAAAAACGTCTGACGTTTTTATAGCAACTCGCGTTTTTCACGGCGTATTTTACGGCCATTTTTTTAGCTGTTTTTCAATGGAGTCAATGAAAAACGCCTCCAAAAACGTCCCAAGAAGTGACAGGCACTTCATTTTTGCGGGCGTAAAATTACACCGCGTGGGAACATAACACCGTAAAACCCATTGAAAGCAATGGGCAGATGTTTGTAGGCGTAATGGAGCTGTTTTTTCAGGCGTAAAACGCCCGAATTATGTCTGAAAACACTGCGTGTGAACATACCCCCCAATTAAATCCAGTCTAGAGAATCCTAAACACATCAGCAGCACAAATCTCTCTCCTATGCTGATAGTTTGTTGCAATGTATCCGTGCAGGTAAAATGTATCAGTTTGGAGTACTGTTTAATTCACAGAGGATTGTCTGGACTGGATACAGGTGTAACAAACTCCCATCTGTGAAAAGTATTAGCCGCTATTTGAAATGATCCTATTCACTGACAGCAAGCAGAGATCATTAAAATGGTGAGGCATTGAAACAAAGTACACAAAAAAGTAGCACTTTGATTTTTATACAAGGGTTCTCCAGGATTAGAAAAACATGGCTGCTTTCTTCCAAAAACAGCGCCACACTGGTCCATTGATTGTGTCTGGTATTGCAGCTCCATTGAGACTGAGACGCAATAAGGGTATGTTCACACGGCCAAATTTCAGACGTATACGAGGCGTATTTTGCCTCGTTTTACGTCTGGAAATACGTCTCAAATACGTTGTCAAACATCTGCCCATTACTTTCTATGGGTAGAACGCTGTATTGTCCACACGACGCGTAATTTTACGCGTCGTACGGCAATTATGACGCGTAAAATTATGCCTCGTAAAAAGAAGTGCAGGACACTTCTTTGGACATTTTTGGAGCTGGTTTCTCATAGACTCCAATGAAAACAGCTCCAAAAACGGACGTAAAAAACGCCGCGAAAACGGCGCGAAAAACGCAAAAATGTGCGCCCCCATAGATCACCCCACAATGTCTGCAGCGTGTTCCTGTAAGAGATGGATGTGGTGGGAGACACTCAGGCCAGTGTTATGTCAGGACAATGAGGGTATGTCTTGCCAGTCACAGCTGGCACTCAGGATGCAGGGGGCACCTTTACTGGAGTCGATTGTCCAGATCTGGTGATGATCTTCATGCCAGCCTCCTCCTTATAAATAGCCCAACAACGGCCCCATTCACATAGGAAACTGTGGGCTTTGACCCTTCCCTGCTTGAAAGAAAAAGGAGCCACTGACTGCGCCTGGTCCTGACGATCTACGGATCAGTCTCCTCTAGACGAACAGCATTTATGGGGTTACGTCCAGCTCAGCGCCTGCTAAATACCGTACACAGGGAAATTCCTTTAATCCGGCATCAATGGGACCGACTGGATGTTAGATCATTAGATATTCCGGATTATTGGATGGTTATAAAAGAGATTGAAGAAATGTGACATTTTTAATATTATTTATTTGTGTGTCTGACTTTAATGATTTAAAGGGCAACTCCATCCTATGACTAAACTCACAGCAGAATGAGCGGCTTCACATCCTGCAAACCCCAATGCATTTATTTTAAGCAGAAATCACGTTTTCATCTCCTATCAGGACCTATAGATGATACTTACCTGCTATTTATCGTCACTTCCCCTCTCATCGGAGGCTCAAGCAGAAAGAGCCGGCGCCATTGTGTAATATATAGGTGGTATAGGTGCAGTATAGAGATTCTGTACTCACATTAGGAAAAATGTGATCCTCAGTTGCTGGACCTGGGGTTGTCCTCCCATCTGCGGTCTGTCGCCCTCTGGTGGTCGTGTGGTATCACAGGTCGTACCGGTAGAGTCATCGTATAGATCCATCAGGCTACGAATGCCCGAGGGAAGAGGCAACAGACTTGGCCTCAATTGTGGGTGAAAAATTACTTTTTATTTTAAATTCAGAGAAAAAACATCATAAGTATTTGTAAGTACTGATAAAATATATAAACGTTTAGATATAGAATAAGTAACGTTAAGACACTGGTTTTCTTTATTTTATCAACGTTTATACTTTTTATGATGTTTTTTCTCCGAATTTAAAATAAAAAGTAACTTTTTGACCAGTTATGTGTGATACTCTCTGCTGAGCTGTGTATCTAATCCTATCATGTGTGATACTGTCTGCTGAGCTGTGGATCTAATCCTATCATGTGTGATACTGTCTGCTGAGCTGTGGATCTAATCCTATCATGTGTGATACTGACTGCTGAGCTGTGTATCTAATCCTATCATGTGTGATAATGTCTGCTGAGCTGTGTCTCTAATCCTATCATGTGTGATACTGTCTGCTGAGCTGTGTATCTAATCCTATCATGTGTGATACTGTCTGCTGAGCTGTGTCTCTAATCCTATCATGTGTGATACTGTCTGCTGAGCTGTGTATCTAATCCTATCATGTGTGATACTGTCTGCTGAGCTGTGTATCTAATCCTATCATGTGTGATA
Organism: Rhinoderma darwinii; assembly: GCF_050947455.1. Taxonomy (NCBI): domain Eukaryota; kingdom Metazoa; phylum Chordata; class Amphibia; order Anura; family Rhinodermatidae; genus Rhinoderma; species Rhinoderma darwinii. The sequence goes on from NC_134695.1 coordinate 83,422,014, forward strand.
CTGTCTGCTGAGCTGTGTATCTAATCCTATCATGTGTGATACTGTCTGCTGAGCTGTGTATCTAATCCTATCATGTGTGATACTGTCTGCTGAGCTGTGTCTAATCCTATCATGTGTGATACTGTCTGCTGAGCTGTGTATCTAATCCTATCATGTGTGATACTGTCTGCTGAGCTGTGTATCTAATCCTATCATGTGTGATACTGTCTGCTGAGCTGTGTCTAATCCTATCATGTGTGATACTGTCTGCTGAGCTGTGTATCTAATCCTATCATGTGTGATACTGTCTGCTGAGCTGTGTCTCTAATCCTATCATGTGTGATACTGTCTGCTGAGCTGTGTCTCTAATCCTATCATGTGTGATACTGTCTGCTGAGCTGTGTATCTAATCATATCATGTGTGATACTGTCTGCTGAGCTGTGTATCTAATCCTATCATGTGTGATACTGTCTGCTGAGCTGTGTATCTAATCCTTTCATGTGTGATACTGTCTGCTGAGCTGTGTATCTAATCCTATCATGTGTGATACTGTCTGCTGAGCTGTGTATCTAATCCTATCCTGTGTGATACTGTCTGCTGAGCTACTGTATCTAATCCTATCATGTGTGATACGGTCTGCTGAGCGGTGTATCTAATCCTCTCCTGTGTGATACTGTCTACTGAGCTATGTATCTAATCCTCTCATGTGTGATACTGTCTGCTGAGCTGTGTATCTAATCCTATCATGTGTGATACTGTCTGCTGAGCTGTGTATCTAATCCTATCCTGTGTGATACTGTCTGCTGGACCGCAGTATCTAATCCTCTCATGTGTGATACTCTGCTGAGCTGTGTATCTAATCCTCTCATGTGTGATCATGTCTGCTGAGCGGTGTATCTAATCCTCTCATGTGTGATACTGTCTGCTGAGCTCTGTATCTAATCCTATCATGTGTGATACTGTCTGCTGAGCTCTGTATCTAATCCTATCATGTGTGATACTGTCTGCTGAGCTATGTATCTAATCCTCTCATGTGTGATACTGTCTGCTGAGCTATGTATCTAATCCTCTCATGTGTGATACGGTCTGCTGAGCTGTGTATCTAATCCTATCATGTGTGATACTGTCTGCTGAGCTGTGTATCTAATCCTATCATGTGTGATACTGTCTGCTGAGCCATGTATCTAATCCTATCATGTGTGATACTGTCTGCTGTGTATCTAATCCTATCATGTGTGATACGGTCTGCTGAGCTGTGCATCTAATCCTCTCATGTGTGATGCTGTGTATCTAATCCTGTCATGTGTGATACAGTCTGCTGAGCTGTGTATCTAATCCTCCCATGTGTGATACTGTCTGCTGAGCTGTGTATCTAATCCTCTCATGTGTGATACCGTCTGCTGAGCTGTGTATCTAATCCTATCATGTGTGATACCGTCTGCTGAGCTGTGTATCTAATCCTATCCTGTGTGATACTGTCTGCTGAGCTGTGTATCTAATCCTATCATGTGTGATACTGTCTGCTGAGCTGTGTATCTAATCCTATCCTGTGTGATACTGTCTGCTGAGTGGTGTATCTAATCCTATCATGTGCGATACTGTAGGCTGAGCCGCTGTATCTAATCCTATCATGTGTGATACTGTCTGCTGAGTTGTGTATCTAATCCTATCATGTGTGATACTGTCTGCTGAGCCGTGTATCTAATCCTATCATGTGTGATACTGTCTGCTGAGTGGTGTATCTAATCCTCTCATGTGTGATACTGTCTGCTGAGCTGTGTATCTAATCCTATCCTGTGTGATACTGTCTGCTGAGTGGTGTATCTAATCCTCTCATGTGTGATACCGTCTGCTGAGCTGTGTATCTAATCCTATCATGTGTGATACTGTCTGCTGAGCTGTGTATCTAATCCTATCATGTGTGATACTGTCTGCTGAGCTGTGTATCTAATCCTATCATGTGTGATACTGTCTGCTGAGCCATGTATCTAATCCTATCATGTGTGATACTGTCTGCTGAGCTGTGTATCTAATCCTATCATGTGTGATACTGTCTGCTGAGCCATGTATCTAATCCTATCATGTGTGATACTGTCTGCTGAGCTGTGTATCTAATCCTATCATGCATGGTACTATCTGATGAGATGTGTATCTAATCCTATCCTGTGTGATACTGTCTGCTGAGTGGTGTATCTAATCCTATCATGTGCGATACTGTAGGCTGAGCCGCTGTATCTAATCCTATCATGTGTGATACTGTCTGCTGAGCCATGTATCTAATCCTATCATGTGTGATACTGTCTGCTGAGCTGTGTATCTAATCCTATCATGCATGGTACTATCTGATGAGATGTGTATCTAATCCTATCATGTGTGATACGGTCTGCTGAGCTGTGTATCTAATCCTATATCACGTCTGATACTGTCTTCTGAGCTGTGTATCTAATCCTATCACGTGTAATACTGTCTCCTGAGCTGCTGTATCTAATCCCATCCTGTGTGATACGGTCTCAGAGAACCACACAGCACTACTTCCCCCATCATGTAACGTTACTGTATTTCTGGCTCTGTACAGGTGGACACGGTGACAGGTGTAAGGTGCGCTACGACCCCGCCCTGGTGTATAATTCATAAGCTTCATTCAGTGATCTGTGTAATGTGAGATTTATTCACATATCTTGAGACTGAGTGATCTCACGCGTACACCTGATACACAGCCTGAACCTGCGGGTGACAAAGGACGGTGCGGAGAGGGGGATTCCCTATAAAACCAACAGGTACTGGGAGGTCCGGAGACCAGAAGAGAAACAAGGTACGGAGGGGAGAGTCGCCTCCAGAGCTGCAGTTTCCCAGCCAATGTGAATAATGGCCACGTTCCTGCCTGTGAGTAACCGTCTTGTGTATAGTGGTGCATACAGCGTAACGCGGGGGATTAGTTGCTTTTCACTAGTAGTAAATGAATGGCGTCACGTGCAGGGTGGTGGTGGCTACAGCAGGGGAAGGGTCATGAGATCGAGGGCCGGTTACCCCAAGTTTGATAACTTTTTGGAGCCTATGCCGAGAGGAAAGCCAGAAATAGACATGACTCCTATGGGGAAGGAGGCAGCCCCATGGGCCTCTCATCTCCGAGGCTTCCACAGTAAACTCCGGCTCTATTCTGCATATGCTATAAACTACCTGCACTCCAGTCGTCTGATACATTTTACCTGCATTGATATATTGTAGCAAACTATGAGGACAGGAGAGAGATGTGTGCTGCGGATGTATCATGGAGGATTAGGTTTTGAGCATCTGGATGTAAATAGGAATATTTTCTCATTCAATGACTGCAAGCAGAGATCTTAAATTGGAGGGACAAAATTATTTTACAAACTTGCGGGAAAAAAATGAATAAGCCATAGAAATTTCTACTTAGATATTTTTCTGGTACAGTTTAAAAAAAGTAATAGATTCTTTGTGTTGATCCAGAATAAGACAAAGACCTTGAATCCTAATCCGACTAATAATAACCCCGTCTCTTTCACAGTATGCCTCGTGTAATAAGCCGGTGCTGCAACTCATGGGCATGAATAGGAGATGCTTTTCCCTTCTGGGGACCCCTCCATGTTTGATGAACCGACGCCGACGAAGGGCAAGACGGACAACTGCGCCGACTCTGATGCAACTCACACAACTGATCAGGGTTCTCCAGCAACTGCCCTATGACCGCAGCGGAGGGGGGTCTCAGACCAGCCCAAGCAGGTGAGAGGCAGTGAGCACCCCATGTATATGTGGCCCTACAAGCATCAAATTGTTACCCCAAGACACTACACGCAGGGTGAATGGAATCCAACATCAACCACCCTATGAGAAAACCTCTACTGCAGATTATGCCCAGCCTGATATATATATATATATATATATATATATACACACACACACACACACACACACACACACACACACACACACACACACACACAGCTCCACCTCTGACACATATAGGCTTAATCTACATAATGAGTGGAGTCACTGTGTACATGCATTACATTACTTATCCTGTACTGATCTTGAGTTACATCCTGTATTATACTCCAGAGCTGCACTCACTATTCTACTGGAGGAGTCACTGTGTACATACATTACATTACTTATCCTGTACTGATCCTGAGTTACATCCTGTATTATACTCCAGAGCTGCACTCACTATTCTGCTGGTGGAGTCACTGTGTATGTACATTACATTACTTATCCTGTACTGATCCGGAGTTACATCCTGTATTATACTCCAGAGCTGCACTCACTATTCATCTGGTGGAGTCCCTGTGTACATACATTACATTACTTATCCTGTACTGATCCTGAGTTACATCCTGTATTATACTCCAGAGCTGCACTCACTATTCTGCTGGTGGAGTAACTGTGTATGTACATTACATTACTTATCCTGTACTGATCCGGAGTTACATCCTGTATTATACTCCAGAGCTGCACTCACTATTCTGCTGGTGGAGTCACTGTGTACATACATTACTTATCCTGTACTGATCCTGAGTTACATCCTGTATTATACTCCAGAGCTGCACTCACTATTCTGCTGGTGGAGTCACTGTGTATATACATTACATTACTTATCCTGTACTGATCCTGAGTTACATCCTGTATTATATTCCAGAGCTGCACTCACTATTCTGCTGGTGGAGTCACTGTGTACATACATTACATTACTTATCCTGCACTGATCCTGAGTTACATCCTGTATTATACTCCAGAGCTGCACTCACTATTCTGCTGGTGGAGTCACTGTGTATATACATTAAATTACTTATCCTGTACTGATCCTGAGTTATATCCTGTATTATACTCCAGAGCTGCACTCACTATTCTGCTGGTGGAGTCACTGTGTACATACATTACTTATCCTGTACTGATCCTGAGTTACATCCTGTATTATACTCCAGAGCTGCACTCACTATTCTGCTGGTGGAGTCACTGTGTACATACATTACATTACTTATCCTGTACTGATCCTGAGTTACATCCTGTATTATACTCCAGAGCTGCACTCACTATTCTGCCGGTGGAGTCACTGTGTACATACATTACATTACTTATCCTGTACTGATCCTGAGTTACATCCTGTATTATATTCCAGAGCTGCACTCACTATTCTGCTGGTGGAGTCACTGTGTACATACATTACATTACTTATCCTGCACTGATCCTGAGTTACATCCTGTATTATACTCCAGAGCTGCACTCACTATTCTGCTGGTGGAGTCACTGTGTATATACATTACATTACTTATCCTGCACTGATCCTGAGTTACATCCTGTATTATACTCCAGAGCTGCACTCACTATTCTGCTGGTGGAGTCACTGTGTATATACATTACTTATCCTGTACTGATCCTGAGTTATATCCTGTATTATACTCCAGAGCTGCACTCACTATTCTGCTGGTGGAGTCACTGTGTACATACATTACATTACTTATCCTGTACTGATCCTGAGTTATATCCTGTATTATACTCCAGAGCTGCACTCACTATTCTGCTGGTGGAGTCACTGTATACATACATTACATTACTTATCCAGTACTGATCCTGAGTTATATCCTGTATTATACTCCAGAGCTGCACTCACTATTCTGCTGGTGGAGTCACTGTGTACATACATTACTTATTCTGTACTGATCCTGAGTTATATCCTGTATTATACCCCAGAGCTGCACTCACTATTCTGCTGGTGGAGTCACTGTGTACATACATTACTTATTCTGTACTGATCCTGAGATATATCCTGTATTATACTCCAGAGCTGCACTCACTATTCTGCTGGAGGAGTCACTGTGTACATACATGACATTACTTCTCCTGTACTGATCCTGAGTTACATCCTGTATTATACTCCAGAGCTGCACTCACTATTCTGCTGGTGGAATGACTGTGTACATACATTACTTATCCTGTACTGATCCTGAGTTACATCCTGTATTATATTCCAGAGCTGCACTCACTATTCTGCTGGTGGTGTCACTGTGCACATACATTACTTATCCTGTACTGATCCTGCGTTATATCCTGTATTATACTCCAGAGCTGTACTCACTATTCTGCTGGTGGAGTCACTGTGTACATACATTACATTACTTATCCTGTACTGACCCTGAGTTACATCCTGTATTATACTCCGGAGCTGCACTCACTATTCTGCTGGTAGAGTCACTGTGTACATACATTACATTACTTATCCTGTACTGATCCTGAGTTATATCCTGTATTATACCCCAGAGCTGCACTCACTATTCTGCTGGTGGAGTCACTGTGTACATACATTACATTACTTATCCTGTACTGATCCTGAGTTACATTCTGTATTATACTCCAGAGCTGCACTCACTATTCTGCTGGTGGAGTCACTGTGTATGACATGATTCCTTTTATTCCAGGACCATTAGAGGCGTCTCTCGTTTCTGCCGTCCAAAAATCTTTGGAAGTCGCTGTCTCGTCTGCGTCCAGGATCGCAATAAACAAGCTGGATGAAACGGGAAACGTCACAACAAATTTGTTTCCAGTTTACAGGCTGTCACGTTCCCCTAGTGACCTGTACAATCAACAGCCGTTTACTAGAACATGATCCGCCATATTTGCTATTCCCGTCCCGCCATTTTAATGAGGCTCCGAATGATCAAATATACCGCGTTCCATTATTAATATGGAGAAAGACATGAAAGGATTCCAAATCACGTTACGTCACACGTCAGCAGGAACGCTGGAGGTTATATGTGAACGACAAGAAATGGGACGTAAAACGGAGAAAAAATAAAGGAAATATCAGCAACAAAAACGAAAGGAGCAACTACAGAGCATGAAATATTACACGGGAGCAAGTGATGGTCCCAAGTAAGACCGGGATGAAGGTGGCGCCTGTAAGAGGGAGGTCTCCGTGTGAATGTTACGTGCTGTAAAGATCAATAAAGGCACAGTAATATATTGGTAATAGTATCATTCTTAGTATAATACATGACAACATGATAACAGAGATAAGCGGCAATATAGGACACAGCTTATCTCATCCTGAATGGTCAAACATCTCATTCATAGAAAGATTCTACCGTGCCAACCAATGACTCACTAACATGAAGCGCTCCCTGTCTCTTTAAAAATATATTCTTTAGTAGTTGCATTTTGTATTATACAGGTCTACACACAAGCAACTCAGCTGCTGCAGAACATCACAACACACAATTGGGCTGATTAACAACATCACAACATAGAACCTCATAATACACACCTCAGCTGTTGCAGAACCTCATAATACACAACCCAGCTGCTGCAAAACCTCATAATACACACCTCAGCTGCTGCAGAACCTCATAATACACACCTCAGCTGCTGCAGAACCTCATAATACACACCTCAGCTGCTGCAGAACCTCATAATACACACCTCATCTGCTCCAGAACCTTATAATACACACCTCATCTGCTGCAGAACCCCATAATACACACCTCATCTGCTGCAGAACCTCATAATACACACCTCATCTGCTGCAGAACCCCATAATACACACCTCATCTGCTGCAGAACCTTATAATACACACCTCATCTGCTGCAGAACCCCATTACACACCACAGATGCTGCAGAACCTCATAATACACACCATCTGCTGCAGAACCTCATAATACACACCTCATCTGCTGCAGAACCCCATAATACACACCTCATCTGCTGCAGAACCTCATAATACACACCTCATCTGCTGCAGAACCCCATAATACACACCTCATCTGCTGCAGAACCTTATAATACACACCTCATCTGCTGCAGAACCCCATTACACACCACAGATGCTGCAGAACCTCATAATACACACCATCTGCTGCAGAACCTCATAATACACACCTCATCTGCTGCAGAACCTCATAATACACACCTCATCTGCTGCAGAACCCCATAATACACACCTCATCTGCTGCAGAACCCCATAATACACACCTCATCTGCTGCAGAAACCCATAATACACACCTCATCTGCTGCAGAACCTCATAATACACACCTCATCTGTTGCAGAACCTCATAATACACACCTCATCTGTTGCAGAACCTTATAATACATACCTCATCTGCTGCAGAACCTCATAATACACACCTCATCTGCTGCAGAACCTCATAATACACACCTCATCTGCTGCAGAACCTCATAATACACACCTCAGCTGCTGCAGAACCTCATAATACACACCTCATCTGCTGCAGAACCCCATAATACACACCTCATCTGCTGCAGAACCCCATAATACAAACCTCATCTGCTGCAGAAACCCCATAATACAAACCTCATCTGCTGCAGAAACCCATAATACACACCTCATCTGCTGCAGAACCTTATAATACACACCTCATCTGCTGCAGAACCTCATAATACACACCTCATCTGCTGCAGAACCCCATAATACACACCTCATCTGCTGCAGAACCCCATAATACACACCTCATCTGCTGCAGAACCTTATAATACACACCACAGATGCTGCAGAACCCCATAATACACACCTCATCTGCTGCAGAACCTCATAATACACACCTCATCTGCTGCAGAACCCCATAATACACACCTCATCTGCTGCAGAACCTTATAATACACACCACAGATGCTGCAGAACCCCATAATACACACCTCATCTGCTGCAGAACCCCATAATACACACCTCATCTGCTGCAGAAACCCATAATACACACCTCATCTGCTGCAGAAACCCATAATACACACCTCATCTGCTGCAGAACCTTATAATACACACCTCATCTGCTGCAGAACCTCATAATACACACCTCATCTGCTGCAGAACCCCATAATACACACCTCATCTGCTGCAGAACCTCATAATACACACCTCATCTGCTGCAGAACCCCATAATACACACCTCATCTGCTGCAGAACCTTATAATACACACCTCATCTGCTGCAGAACCTTATAATACACACCTCAGCTGCTGCAGAACCTCATAATACACACCTCATCTGCTGCAGAACCTCATAATACACACCTCATCTGCTGCAGAACCTCATAATACACACCTCATCTGCTGCAGAACCTCATAATACACACCTCATCTGCTGCAGAACCTCATAATACACACCTCATCTGCTGCAGAACCCCATAATACACACCTCATCTGCTGCAGAACCTCATAATACACACCTCATCTGCTGCAGAACCTTATAATACACACCTCATCTGCTGCAGAACCTTATAATACACACCTCATCTGCTGCAGAACCTCATAATACACACCTCATCTGCTGCAGAACCCCATAATACACACCTCATCTGCTGCAGAACCTCATAATACACCTCATCTGCTGCAGAACTTCATAATACACACCTCATCTGCTGCAGAACCTCATAATACACACCTCATCTGCTGCAGAACCCCATAATACACACCTCATCTGCTGCAGAACCTTATAATACACACCTCATCTGCTGCAGAACCCCATAATACACACCTCATCTGCTGCAGAACCTCATAATACACACCTCATCTGTTGCAGAACCCCATAATACACGCCTCATCTGTTGCAGAACCCCATAATACACGCCTCATCTGCTGCAGAACCTCATAATACACGCCTCATCTGCTGCAGAACCTTATAATACACACCACAGATGCTGCAGAACCCCATAATACACACCTCATCTGCTGCAGAACCTCATAATACACACCTCATCTGTTGCAGAACCCCATAATACACACCTCATCTGCGACAGAACCCCATAATACACACCTCATCTGCGGCAGAACCCCATAATACACACCTCATCTGCTGCAGAACCTCATAATACACACCTCATCTGCTGCAGAACCTCATCTGCTGCAGAACCTCATAATACACACCTCATCTGCTGCAGAACCTCATAATACACACCTCATCTGCTGCAGAACCTCATAATACACACCTCATCTGCTGCAGAACCTCATAATACACACCTCATCTGCTGCAGAACCTCATAATACACACCATCTGCTGCAGAACCTCATAATACACACCATCTGCTGCAGAACCTCATAATACACACCTCATCTGCTGCAGAACCTCAATACACCTCATCTGCTGCAGAACCTCATAATACACACCTCATCTGCTGCAGAACCTCATAATACACACCTCATCTGCTGCAGAACCTCATAATACACACCTCATCTGCTGCAGAACCCCATAATACACACCTCATCTGCTGCAGAACCTCATAATACACACCTCATCTGCTGCAGAACCTCATAATACACACCTCATCTGCTGCAGAACCTCATAATACACACCTCATCTGCTGCAGAACCCCATAATACACACCTCATCTGCTGCAGAACCTCATAATACACACCTCATCTGCTGCAGAACCTCATAATACACACCTCATCTGCTGCAGAACCTCATAATACACACCTCATCTGCTGCAGAACCTCATAATACACACCTCATCTGTTGCAGAACCCCATAATACACACCTCATCTGCTGCAGAACCTCATAATACACGCCTCATCTGCTGCAGAACCTTATAATACACACCACAGATGCTGCAGAACCCCATAATACACACCTCATCTGCTGCAGAACCTCATAATACACACCTCATCTGTTGCAGAACCCCATAATACACACCTCATCTGCGACAGAACCCCATAATACACACCTCATCTGCTGCAGAACCCCATAATACACACCTCATCTGCTGCAGAACCTCATAATACACACCTCATCTGCTGCAGAACCTCATCTGCTGCAGAACCTCATAATACACACCTCATCTGCTGCAGAACCTCATAATACACACCTCATCTGCTGCAGAACCTCATAATACACACCTCATCTGCTGCAGAACCTCATAATACACACCATCTGCTGCAGAACCTTATAATACACACCTCATCTGCTGCAGAACCCCATAACACACCACAGATGCTGCAGAACCTCATAATACACACCTCATCTGCTGCAGAACCTTATAATACACACCATCTGCTGCAGAACCCCATAACACACCACAGCTGCTGCAGAACCTTATAATACACACCACCGAAATAGAAGTGAGGATTGTTTCACTTCCATGTCACAAATGTTATAATATGACCTGTGAATGATAATACAATGGTACGCGTGCGGTGCCATTAGAGGGGGGGGGGGCACACGTTCTGTATAGGGGTCAGTGTAATTTCCGCTGGTGGTCCTAATGTAGTCCAGTCCCCCCTGGTACTGCGCTACTTTCTATGTTCAGCCTCCATGGTTCCTGTCTCTTACACTGGGCAGTCCTGAGAACATACAGGCTGTCATAAATGCCCCTGGCCCCGCTGCCTGCCGCTCTGCGATGTCGCTACCAGCCCGCCAATCCTGATAAACTATTAAGACATTTCTAGAATTTCATATTTGAGGAAATTCTATGTTGGAGTTTCCCTTTAAGGGTTGACAAGAAGTTGTTTATCCGCACACTTGGAATAATCCAACCAATACCAAACATTCTGTGAGAGTCCTTGAGAAACCGCTAGACCCCTGCGGCCCCCCAGACGTCGGATGCCGGCTGCAAACAATCCGGGATATGGTAAAGGGGTATTGTGATTTTATGTCAATAAAGTTTAATCGCTGTATAATAAAAAGTTCTGCAACTTTTGAATAGACTTTGCGTGTCAGCTATTCACCATTTTAAGGATAAATGCATGCTGTCAGTGAATGGAAACATTCTTCCCATCCAGAAAACCTGTCCTCATTTAATACTTCTCAGCTGAGGGTTTGTGACAATTGTATCTAGTCTAGACAAGCCTCACAGGGTGATTGTAACAAACCCTCGAGTATTAGGTCAGGGTGTAAATAAGACTACTCCTATTCACTGAGAGCAAGCAGAGCTCTTGAAAAAGGTGAGGAATTGAAACACAAATTATATTAGAAAGTTGCAGAATTTCTCAAGGATCATTATTATTCATTTACTTTATTTAGAGGGGAGATAATTGATGCAAAGGGAAATTCCAGCTATAACGTAACATTTTGGGTGGAATTTCCATTGGACGCGGAGTCGCTGGTAACATCTGACACTTGCCAGACGCCTCGCTTTATCTCCTGGTTGCAGACATTGCTGAGACGTGACATTTACTCACAAGATCTCCACCAATGACATCATCAGTCGTGTCTCCTAGTTACCAATAGACACGATCCACCATCATGGGGTCCGGGACGTTGCAGCGGTCACATGATGTCAGGGCAGAAAAGGGGGAAAAGCACGTTTTCCTGCTCTGCTCCCACAGTACCTAGAGCTCCCCCTACTGGCAGACCATTGATTCTGGAGATCAGGCAGTGATGTGCATGAGCCCCTCGCAAAGCTCCCTGATGCATAACGGACCAGATTCACGCGCATGAATCTGATACAGTCGTGTGAATGTCTGTTTTGCGTGCGTAAAAGATGCAGCGTTTTTCCTGCGTTGCAGTTCCGTGTGGCATCAGTGTACGGTGCGCGTCTGCGGTTTTTACACGCGTATGTCATCCGTATCTCACGGGTTTTTTTTCCCCCTTTAGCAACAGGTGCGTGAAAAACACGTACAGCACATGGATGACGTCCATGCGCTGTCCGTTTTTTTTTTCACGCATCCATTGACTTCATTTGGTGCGTGATGCGCAAAAACGCACAAGTATAGGACCTGCAGTGAAAAACACAATATCTGAATGGCACCATTGAATTGCATAGGTCCGTGTGACGTCCGTTGTTTTAACGCGCGTAACACAGACGTAAAATACGCTCGTGTGAATGAGGCCTAATACAGTAGCAGTAGAGTGGATAAAATCGAACAAATCTTATCCGCACGCTGCTCCAACAGGAAGCGGGAAAAACGCTCAGAAATTGACCCGCGGTGCGTTTTTTTAACCCGCAGAATGTCAATTGTATTTGCGGAAACACTGTTTTTTTTTTGTGGCGGGTTTTCCCCATTGAGGGAGGTAAAACCTGCAACAATTAGCAGATGTTGCGATTTTTGCGGTGGAAAAGATACGATTCCGCCGCAAAAATCAGAACAAAAAAATACATCTTATATTTACCCAGAATTCTGTGCTTCTTCATCCAGGCCAGCCTCCTGGGATGACGTTGTGACCGCCACAGCCCAATCACAGGCTGCGGCGGTCACACAGGATGAATCATCATCCCAGGAGGCTGGGCTGCTGGACGACAGTGGGACGCACCGCCATGGCTACGGGTAAGTGTGAAACATTTGTTTTCCGCAGCGGACATTCCGGTCGAAAAACTGGTGCGTTTTTTCCGGCCGGAATTCCCTGCGGCGACCAGGGCGGTTACGCTGTCTGCTTTTACGCAGAATATCCGCCCAGTGTGAACATAGCCTTAGAAAAACATGGCTGCTTACTTCTAGAAACAGTGCCACACTTGTCCATAGGTTGTGTCTGGTATTGCAGCTCTGCTCTATCAAAGTGAATGGGACTGCAATACCGCACACAACCTGTGGACAGGTGTGGCGCTGTTTTTGGAAGAAAGAAACCATATTTTCTAATTCTGGATAAACACTTTAGTGCTGAGCTCCAATGGGTTGCTCTCTTACAGCGACGGCCCTTTTTCTTGGTACCAACCAATATGGCCACCATAACATGAGTTGTAATCTGTAACCTGCGTAACTAGAAAGATCTGCCATTCAGGGCTTTAAGAGAGTGGAGTGACCACGCCTGTGGCAGCTGTACCATACCGGCAGCAGATTGAGAAGCTGTATGTGGCCGCGAGGGTCTCAGGAATAATCACACAGCGCGATCAGAGGTGACGATGAGCGCGGAGTAACGGCCCGGCAACCGCACAACACAGATACACACACAATTGTAAGCCACCGGCCTGTATCGGGTGCAAGTAACGAGATCTGGAGGACATGACTGATGTTTCTCCGGACAAAGGTGTTTTCTGCGGATGTGTAAGTGTGTGTCAGCCGGTCAGTGCGGGAAAGGTGTAACAGACACTCCACCCCCCACCGTCACCCGATCACCAACAGAACAGAAGCAGCGAGATGGGGGCGCTCCACATCCTGCCATTATCTAGAAGCAGCGAAGTGGAGAGTAGCACTGACATAATATTCTGCGTCTGTATTATACCACCATGCAGGACCATATACGAATACCAAGCAATGCCAGCATAATAGTGCCAAACCATGGCTGCATAACGATGCCAAACAATGCCTACATAATAGTGACAAAGCGTGTGCCTAATGATTGTATACCCCAAATAATAGCACCATAACACGCCGACATGATACTGTACCTACATAATAGTGCCATGTCCTGGCTGCATAATAATGCCATACCACACCTACATAATAATGCCATACCACACCTACATAATAATGCCATACCACACCTACATAATAATGCCATACCACACCTACATAATAGTGACATACCACACCTACATAATAGTGACATACCACACCTACATAATAGTGACATACCACACCTACATAATAGTGCCGTACCACACCTACATAATAGTGCCATGTCCTGGCTGCATAATAATGCCATACCACACCTACATAATAGTGCCATACCACACCTACATAATAGTGACATACCACACCTACATAATAGTGACATACCACACCTACATAATAGTGACATACCACACCTACATAATAGTGCCATACCACACCTACATAATAGTGACATACCACACCTACATAATAATGCAATACCACACCTACATAATAATGCCATACCACACCTACATAATAGTGCCATACCACACCTACATAATAGTGCCGTACCACACCTACATAATAGTGCCGTACCACACCTACATAATAGTGCCATGTCCTGGCTGCATAATAATGCCATACCACACCTACATAATAGTGACATACCACACCTACATAATAGTGACATACGACACCTACATAATAGTGACATACCACACCTACATAATAGTGACATACCACACCTACATAATAGTGACATACCACACCTACATAATAGTGCCATACCACACCTACATAATAGTGCCATACCACACCTACATAATAGTGCCATACCACACCTACATAATAGTGACATACCACACCTACATAATAGTGACATAA
Organism: Rhinoderma darwinii; assembly: GCF_050947455.1. Taxonomy (NCBI): domain Eukaryota; kingdom Metazoa; phylum Chordata; class Amphibia; order Anura; family Rhinodermatidae; genus Rhinoderma; species Rhinoderma darwinii. The sequence goes on from NC_134695.1 coordinate 83,437,088, forward strand.
CACACCTACATAATAGCGCCATACCACACCTACATAATAGTGCCATACCACACCTACATAATAGTGACATACCACACCTACATAATAGTGACATACCACACCTACATAATAATGCAATACCACACCTACATAATAGCGCCATACCACACCTACATAATAGTGACATACCACACCTACATAATAGTGACATACCACACCTACATAATAATGCAATACCACACCTACATAATAGTGACATACCACACCTACATAATAGTGCCGTACCACACCTACATAATAGTGCCATGTCCTGGCTGCATAATAATGCCATACCACACCTACATAATAGTGACATACCACACCTACATAATAGTGACATACCACACCTACATAATAGTGCCATGTCCTGGCTGCATAATAATGCCATACCACACCTACATAATAGTGACATACCACACCTACATAATAGTGACATACCACACCTACATAATAGTGACATACCACACCTACATAATAGTGACATACCACACCTACATAATAGCGCCATACCACACCTACATAATAGCGCCATACCACACCTACATAATAGTGCCATACCACACCTACATAATAGTGCCATACCACACCTACATAATAGTGCCATACCACACCTACATAATAGTGCCATACCACACCTACATAATAGTGACATACCACACCTACATAATAGTGACGTACCACACCTACATAATAGTGACATACCACACCTACATAATCGCGCCGTACCAAACCTACATAATAGCGCCGTACCACACCTACATAATAGTGCCATACCACACCTACATAATAGTGCCATGTCCTGGCTGCATAATAGCGCCATACCACACCTACATAATAGCGCCATACCACACCTACATAATAGCGCCGTACCACACCTACATAATAGTGCAATGTCCTGGCTGCATAATAGCGCCATACCACACCTACATAATAGCGCCATACCACACCTACATAATAGCGACATACCACACCTACATAATAGTGACATACCAGACCTACATAATAGTGACATACCACACCTACATAATAGCGCCATACCACACCTACATAATAGTGCCATGTCCTGGCTGCATAATAATGCCATACCACACCTACATAATAGCGCCATACCACACCTACATAATAGTGCCATACCACACCTACATAATAGTGACATACCACACCTACATAATAGTGACATACCACACCTACATAATAGTGCCATACCACACCTACATAATAGTGCAATACCACACCTACATAATAATGCAATACCACACATACATAATAGTGACATGCCACACCTACATAATAGTGACATACCACACCTACATAATAGTGACATGCCACACCTACATAATAGTGACATACCACACCTACATAAGTGACATACCACACCTACATAATAGCGCCATACCACATCTACATAATAACGCCATACCACACCTACATAATAGCGACATACCACACCTACATAATAGCGACGTACCACACCTACATAATAATGACATACCACACCTACATAATAGTGACATACCAGACCTACATAATAGTGCCATACCACACATACATAATAGTGCCATACCACACCTACATAATAGTGACATACCACACCTACATAATAGTGACATACCACACCTACATAATAGCGACGTACCACACCTACATAATAATGACATACCACACCTACATAATAGTGACATACCACACCTACATAATAGTGCCATACCACACCTACATAATAGTGACATACCACACCTACATAATAGCGCCATACCACACCTACATAATAGTGCCATACCACACCTACATAATAGTGACATACCACACCTACATAATAGTGCCATACCACACCTACATAATAGTGACATACCACACCTACATAATAGCGCCATACCACACCTACATAATAGTGCCATACCACACCTACATAATAGTGACATACCACACCTACATAATAATGATATACCACACCTACATAATAGTGACATACCACACCTACATAATAGTGACATACCACACCTACATAATAGTGACATACCACACCTACATAATAGTGACATACCACACCTACATAATAGTGACATACCACACCTACATGATATACCACACCTACATAATAATGACATACCACACCTACATAATAGTGACATACCACACCTACATAATAATGACATACCACACCTACATAATAATGACATGCCACACCTACATAATAATGATATACCACTCCTACATAATAGCGCCATACCGCACCTACATAATAGCCCCATACTGCACCTATATAATAGCCCATATGGCACCTATATAAATCACACAATGCTGCACCTATATAAAGTGCCCGTACAGCACCTATATAAATCACACCATAATGCGCCTACATAATAGCCCCATACTGCACCTATATAATCACCCCATACTGAACCTATATAAAAGCCCCACACTGCACCTACATAATAGCCCTATACTGCACTAATATAATAGCCCATACCGCACCTACATAGAAGCCCCATACTGCACCTACATAATCACACCATGCTGCACCTATATAATAGCCCCACACTGCACCTACATAATAGCCTCATACTGCACCTATAAAATAGCACATATAGCACCTATATAAACGCCCATACTGCACCTATATAATAACACGTATATAATACTGCAACTCTATAATCACCCCATACTGCGCTTCTATAAGACCCATGCTGCAGCTGTATAATTGCACCATACTGCACCTACATAATAGCCTCATATGACACCCATATAATCGCATCTTACGGCACCTATATAACAGTCTCATACTGCACCTATTTAACAGCCTCATACTGCACCTATTTAACAGCCTCATACTGCACCTATATAACAGTCTCAAACTGCACCTATATAACAGTCTCATACTGCACCTATATAACAGTCTCATACTGCACCTATATAACAGCCTCATACTGCACCTATATAACAGTCTCATACTGCACCTGTATAACAGCCTCATACTGCACCTATATAACAGTCTCATACTGCACCTATATAACAGCCTCATACTGCACCTATATAACAGTCTCATACTGCACCTATATAACAGTCTCATACTGCACCTATATAACAGTCTCATACTGCACCTATATAACAGCCTCATACTGCACCTATATAACAGTCTCATACTGCACCTATATAACAGTCTCATACTGCACCTATATGACAGCCTCATACTGCACCTATATAACAGCCTCATACTGCACCTATATAACAGCCTCATACTGCACCTATATAACAGCCTCATACTGCACCTATATAACAGTCTCATACTGCACCTATATAACAGCCTCATACTGCACCTATATAAAATCGCATAACAGTATCATACGACGATTACACAATACTACACATAATACTACAGGACATCTCGCAGCAGGTTGTTTAGAGCTCCACATTCTACAGCTGGGAAAGCTGGGTGACCACCAATATAACAGACATTACAACTCAACCAGCGGTGGTCACTCAGCTTTCCGGAGCCGTAAAAGACGTGTAATGGAGGCTGGACGTGCCCAGAGAATGATTGATAATTAATATCCACCAAACATGACATTTTCTTTATAAAAATGAAAACATAAAACAAAAGATGTTCTACTGAAAAATACAATAAAACATCAACCACGAGGAGTTAATTTTTTTCCTTTATTTTTCACAGAATTTCTTTTTTTAAATATATAATTTTTACAATATTCTTACCTAGCGCAGTAATGTATAATACAATGGCAGAAGACGATGGTTGTGATACATCAAGAGAGACCAATCAGGAGCGATCAGTCAAATCTCCATATAGTTGGATGCAAAAAACATGAAAGTCAATCTCCAGGTGTGGACTTAAAAAAAAATGACCCTGTCAGCGCTCTGTAGCTCCGCACTATGATCAGTGACTCCAACAAAAACTGCAAGGTCTAATGGAGCCTAAGGCAATCAAAATCAACCTCTAATTTAATCAGAGGATCAGGTTGTGTTTTTATTATCATGCTTTACACTGCAGCTTTGCTCTGTTAGGTTATAGCTATAATCAGTGACTGCAAGCTTTTCTTCAACTCCTGTCTCATTAGGGACTTGGGCTACTGTTGTGCCTCACCCCCATGCTTTACACTGCAGCTCGCCTTTTTCAAATTGGCTGTGGTTTATAAAATATGGACGTCAATACATGGGAGAGCTTATTTCTATTACAGCAAGGAAAGAATAATTATCAACTACAAGGAAATAAACCCCCAGTGAGAAAAGAGAATTATCAAAAAATGGCAATGAACAGAGTGAGGGGGAGGAGCCCCATTAAGAGGGAGGAGCCCCATTAAGAGGGAGGAGCCTGAAGAGCAGCTTCAATATTACAGGTTGCTGAAGCTTATATCCTCATAGATATCGGTCTATGCTCGACTGGTTCCAAAACAGATCCTGGGAGATGGCAGTGCTTGACGGAAACGTTCAGAGGATCAGCCATGGGATTGAGGTAGATGGATACATTACCAGGGAAAATCCAGAGGAAAAAAAAAACGCAAAGAAACTAGTGCAACATGACTGTTATTAGTTGGACTGTTCATAAGAATAAGAAATGCTGGGAGTTGTAGTTCGGCATAAGCTGAGGAGCCACTGACCGATGTATTTTAGTCATTCAGATCATGAATAAAACTCCAACAAAGCTTCTGCCAAAAATGGTGGATTAGTGAAAACCCATCAAACTGGGAGCAGCAACGCTACACGTCCAGCGTCATATAAAAGCGGGAGAGGTCTTCTTTATAGGCCTTATTCAAAATAGTCGGCCTCCAACCGGGCGGAGCTGAAAGTCACGATGATGAAGACCCTTTTAATATTGGGATCCAATTCTCTTATCCTAAAATAAAGGCCTTGCGGATGAGGTAATCCAACTCACTTCCATTATAAATAGACCTTCCAATAGTGGGCAGTTCTCAGTGTCACCAAATGGTGGCGCTGCGATGGAGTTTGGCAAGGATAAGATTTGTATGGGGCTGGCTGTGGCGTAGCGGATATTAGAAGGTGCTCTCCAATAGGCAGTGGCAGCCGCAGCCGGTGGGACAGACCTCTTGTGAGCTAAACCATTCCAGCATGTGCGCCGTGTGCCCGCCATGTCCACAACTCAAGCAGAAGTTGGAAGAACCCCGGACAGCTACATGACAGATGGCGCACTGGAAGGTGAATCCTTTACAAATTGCACATTGTGTTCCCCGAACCTCGCTGCGACAGTGGCTGCAATACACCCCAAATTCTGATGGCAGAAAACAGGTAGTCAGTTCACAGAATATGCGAAGTATAGTATATAGTAGTTATATTCTTGTATATAGGGGCAGTATTATAGTAGTTATATTCTTGTATATAGGAGGCAGTATTATAGTAGTTATATTCTTGTATATAGGAGCAGTATTATAGTAGTTATATTCTTGTATATAGGGGGCAGTATTATAGTAGTTATATTCTTGTATATAGGGGGCAGTATTATAGTAGTTATATTCTTGTACACAGGGGGGAGTATTATAGTAGTTATATTCTTGTATATAGGAGCAGTATTATAGTAGTTATATTCTTGTATATAGGGGGCAGTATTATAGTAGTTATATTCTTGTATATAGCGACAGTATTATAGTAGTTATATTCTTGTATATAGGGGCAGTATTATAGTAGTTATATGCTTGTATATAGGAGGCAGTATTATAGTAGTTATATTCTTGTATATAGGGAGCAGTATTATAGTAGTTATATTCTTGTATATAGAGGTCAGTATTATAGTAGTTATATTCTTGTATATAGGGGCAGTATTATAGAAGTTATATTCTTGTATATAGGAGCAGTATTATAGTAGTTATATTCTTGTATATAGGGGCAGTATTATAGTAGTTATATTCTTGTATATAGGGGGCAGTATTATAGTAGTTATATTCTTGTATATAGGGGCAGTATTATAGGAGTTATATTCTTGTATATAGGGGCAGTATTATAGGAGTTATATTCTTGTATATAGGAGCAGTATTATAGTAGTTATATTCTTGTATATAGGGGGCAGTATTATAGTAGTTATATTCTTGTACATAGGGAGCAGTATTATAGTAGTTATATTCTTGTATATAGGGGGCAGTATTATAGTAGTTATATTCTTGTATATAGGAGCAGTATTATAGTAGTTATATTCTTGTATATAGGGGCAGTATTATAGGAGTTATATTCTTGTATATAGGAGCAGTATTATAGCAGTTATATTCTTGTATATAGGAGGCAGTATTATAGCAGTTATATTCTTGTATATAGGAGGCAGTGTTATAGTAGTTATATTCTTGTATATAGGAGGCAGTATTATAGTAGTTATATTCTTGTATATAGGGGGCAGTATTATAGTAGTTATATTCTTGTATATAGGGGGCAGTATTATAGTAGTTATATTCTTGTATATAGGAGGAATATTATAGTAGTTATATTCTTGTATATAGGGGCAGTATTATAGTAGTTATATTCTTGTATATAGGGGCAGTATTATAGTAGTTATATTCTTGTATATAGGGGCAGTATTATCGTAGTTATATTCTTGTATATAGGGGCAGTATTATAGTAGTTATATTCTTGTATATAGGGAGCAGTATTATAGTAGTTATATCCTTGTATATAGGGGCAGTATTATAGTAGTTATATTCTTGTATATATGGGCAGTATTATAGTAGTTATATTCTTGTATATAGGAGCAGTATTATAGTAGTTATATTCTTGTATATAGGGGGCAGTGATATAGTAGTTATATTCTTGTATATAGGGGGCAGTGTTATAGTAGTTATATTCTTGTATATAGGGGCAGTATTATAGTAGTTATATTCTTGTATATATGGGCAGTATTATAGTAGTTATATTCTTGTATAGAGGGGGCAGTATTATAGTAGTTATAGTCTTGTATATAGGAGTAGTACTATAGTAGTTATATTCTTGTATATAGGGGGCAGTATTATACTAGTTATATTCTTGTATATATGGGCAGTATTATAGTAGTTATATTCTTGTATATAGGGGGCAGTATTATAGTAGTTATATTCTTGTATATAGGGGCAGTATTATAGTAGTTATATTCTTGTATATAGGGGGCAGTATTATAGTAGTTATATTCTTGTATATAGGGGGCAGTATTATAGTAGTTATATTCTTGTATATAGGGGCAGTATTATAGGAGTTATATTCTTGTATATAGGGGCAGTATTATAGGAGTTATATTCTTGTATATAGGGGGCAGTATTATAGTAGTTATATTCTTGTATATAGGGGGCAGTATTATAGTAGTTATATTCTTGTATATAGGGGCAGTATTATAGGAGTTATATTCTTGTATATAGGGGCAGTATTATAGGAGTTATATTCTTGTATATAGGAGCAGTATTATAGTAGTTATATTCTTGTATATAGGGGGCAGTATTATAGTAGTTATATTCTTGTATATAGGAGCAGTATTATAGTAGTTATATTCTTGTATATAGGGGCAGTATTATAGTAGTTATATTCTTGTATATAGGAGGCAGTATTATAGTAGTTATATTCTTGTATATAGGGGCAGTATTATAGTAGTTATATTCTTGTATATAGGAGGCAGTATTATAGTAGTTATATTCTTGTATATAGGGGCAGTATTATAGTAGTTATATTCTTGTATATAGGAGCAGTATTATAGTAGTTCTATTCTTGTATATAGGAGGCAGTATTATAGTAGTTCTATTCTTGTATATAGGAGCAGTATTATAGTAGTTATATTCCTGTATATAGGAGGGCAGTATTATAGTAGTTCTATTCTTGTATATAGGAGGCAGTATTATAGTAGTTATATTCTTGTATATAGAGGCAGTAGTATAGTAGTTATATTCTTATATATAGGGGGCAGTATTATAGTAGTTATATACTTGTATATAGGAGCAGTATTATAGTAGTTATATACTTGTATATAGGAGCAGTATTATAGTAGTTATATTCTTGTATATAGGGGGCAGTATTATAGTAGTTATATTCTTGTATATAGGGGCAGTATTATAGTAGTTATATTCTTGTATATAGGAGCAGTATTATAGTAGTTATATTCTTGTATATAGGGGCAGTATTATAGTAGTTATATACTTGTATATAGGAGCAGTATTATAGTAGTTATATTCTTGTATATAGGAGGCAGTATTATAGTAGTTATATTCTTGTATATAGGAGAAGTATTATAGTAGTTATATTCTTGTATATAGGAGCAGTATTATAGGAGTTATATTCTTGTATATAGGGGCAGTATTATAGGAGTTATATTCTTGTATATAGGGGCAGTATTATAGGAGTTATATTCTTGTATATAGGGGGCAGTATTATAGTAGTTATATTCTTGTATATAGGGGCAGTATTATAGTAGTTATATTCTTGTATATAGGGGCAGTATTATAGTAGTTATATTCTTGTATATAGGAGCAGTATTAAAGTAGTTATATTCTTGTATATAGGAGCAGTATTACAGTAGTTATATTCTTGTATATAGGGGCAGTATTACAGTAGTTATATTCTTGTATATAGGGGCAGTATTATAGTAGTTATATTCTTGTATATAGGGCAGTATTATAGTAGTTATATTCTTGTATATAGGGGCACTATTATAGTAGTTATATTCTTGTATATAGGGGCAGTATTATAGTAGTTATATTCTTGTATATAGGAGGCAGTATTATAGTAGTTATATTCTTGTATATAGGGGCAGTATTACAGTAGTTATATTCTTGTATATAGGGGCAGTATTATAGTAGTTATATTCTTGTATATAGGGCAGTATTATAGTAGTTATATTCTTGTATATAGGGGCACTATTATAGTAGTTATATTCTTGTATATAGGGGCAGTATTATAGTAGTTATATTCTTGTATATAGAGGGCAGTATTATAGTAGTTATATTCTTGTATATAGGGGCAGTATTATAGCAGTTATATTCTTGTATATAGGGCAGTATTATAGTAGTTATATTCTTGTATATAGGGCAGTATTATAGTAGTTATATTCTTGTATATAGGGCAGTATTATAGTAGTTATATTCTTGTATATAGGGCAGTATTATAGTAGTTATATTCTTGTATATAGGGGCAGTATTATAGTAGTTATATTCTTGTATATAGGGGGCAGTATTATAGTAGTTATATTCTTGTATATTGGGGCAGTATTATAGTAGTTATATTCTTGTATATAGGGGGCAGTATTATAGTAGTTATATTCTTGTATATAGGGGCAGTATTATAGTAGTTATATTCTTGTATATAGGAGGCAGTATTATAGTAGTTATATTCTTGTATATAGGAGGCAGTATTATAGTAGTTATATTCTTGTATATAGGGGCAGTATTATAGTAGTTATATTCTTGTATATAGGGGGCAGTATTATAGTAGTTATATTGTATATAGGGGGCAGTATTATAGTAGTTATATTGTATATAGGGGGCAGTATTATAGTAGTTATATTCTTGTATATTGGGGCAGTATTATAGTAGTTATATTCTTGTATATAGGAGGCAGTATTATAGTAGTTATATTCTTGTATATAAGAGGCAGTATTATAGTAGTTATATTCTTGTATACAGGGGCAGTATTATAGTAGTTATATTCTTGTATATAGGGGCAGTATTATAGTAGTTATATTCTTGTATATAGGGAGCAGTATTATAGTAGTTATATTCTTGTATATAGGGGGCAGTATTATAGTAGTTATATTCTGGTATATAGGGGTCAGTATTATAGTAGCTATATTCTTGTATATAGGAGGCAGTATTATAGTAGTTATATTCTTGTATATAGGGGCAGTATTATAGTAGTTATATTCTTGTATTTAGGAGCAGTATTATAGTAGTTATATTCTTGTATATAGGGTCAGTATTATAGTAGTTATATTCTTGTATATAGGGGCAGTATTATAGTAGTTATATTCTTGTATATAGGGGCAGTATTATAGTAGTTATATTCTTGTATTTAGGAGCAGTATTATAGTAGTTATATTCTTGTATATAGGGAGTAGTATTATAGTAGTTATATTCTTGTATATAGGGGGCAGTATTATAGTAGTTATATTCTTGTATATAGGAGCAGTATTATAGTAGTTATATTCTTGTATATAGGGGGCAGTATTATAGTAGCTATATTCTTGTATATAGGAGGCAGTATTATAGTAGTTATATTCTTGTATATAGGAGCAGTATTATAGTAGTTATATTCTTGTATATAGGGAGTAGTATTATAGTAGTTATATTCTTGTATATAGGAGCAGTATTATAGTAGTTATATTCTTGTATATAGGGGGCAGTATTATAGTAGCTATATTCTTGTATATAGGAGGCAGTATTATAGTAGTTATATTCTTGTATATAGGGGCAGTATTATAGTAGTTATATTCTTGTATTTAGGAGCAGTATTATAGTAGTTATATTCTTGTATATAGGGGCAGTATTATAGTAGTTATATTCTTGTATATAGGAGCAGTATTATAGTAGTTATATTCTTGTATATAGGGTCAGTATTATAGTAGTTATATTCTTGTATATAGGGTCAGTATTATAGTAGTTATATTCTTGTATATAGGGAGCAGTATTACAGTAGTTATATTCTTGTATATAGGAGGAAGTATTATAGTAGTTATATTCTTGTATATAGGGGGAGTATTATAGTAGTTATATTCTTGTATATAGGAGGAAGTATTATAGTAGTTATATTCTTGTATATAGAGGCAGTATTATAGTAGTTATATTCTTGTATATAGGAGGAAGTATTATAGTAGTTATATTCTTGTATATAGGGGCAGTATTATAATAGTTATATTCTTGTATATAGGAGGAAGTATTATAGTAGTTATATTCTTGTATATAGAGGCAGTATTATAGTAGTTATATTCTTGTATATAGGAGCAGTATTATAGTAGTTATATTCTTGTATATAGGGGGCAGTATTATAGTAGTTATATTCTTGTATATAGGGGCAGTATTATAGTAGTTATATTCTTGTATATAGGGGGCAGTATTATAGTAGTTATATTCTTGTATATAGGGGCAGTATTATAGTAGTTATATTCTTGTATATAGGGGGCAGTATTATAGTAGTTATATTCTTGTATATAGGAGCAGTATTATAGTAGTTATATTCTTGTATATAGGAGCAGTATTATAGTAGTTATATTCTTGTATATAGGGTCAGTATTATAGTAGTTCTATTCTTGTATATAGGGGGCAGTATTATAGTAGTTCTATTCTTGTATATAGGGGCAGTATTATAGTAGTTCTATTCTTGTATATAGGGGCAGCATTATAGTAGTTATATTCTTGTATATAGGGGCAGTATTATAGTAGTTATATTCTTGTATATAGGAGCAGTATTATAGTAGTTATATTCTTGTATATAGGAGCAGTATTATAGTAGTTATATTCTTGTATATAGGGGCAGTATTATAGTAGTTATATTCTTGTAAATAGGAGCAGTATTATAGTAGTTATATTCTTGTATATAGGAGCAGTATTATAGTAGTTATATTCTTGTATATAGGAGCACTATTATAGTAGTTATATTCGTGTATATATGGAGCAGTATTATAGTAGTTATATTCTTGTATATAGGGGCAGTATTATAGTAGTTATATTCTTGTATATAGGAGCAGTATTATAGTAGTTATATTCTTGTATATAGGAGCAGTATTATAGTAGTTATATTCCTCTATATAGGAGCAGTATTATAGTAGTTATATTCTTGTATATAGGGGCAGTATTATAGTAGTTATATTCTTGTATATACGGCCAGTATTATAGGTGTTATATTCTTGTATATAGGGGCAGTATTATAGTAGTTATATTCTTGTAAATAGGAGCAGTATTATAGTAGTTATATTCTTGTATATAGGGGCAGTATTATAGTAGTTATATTCTTGTATATAGGGGCAGTATTATAGTAGTTATATTCTCGTATATAGGGGCAGTATTATAGTAGTTATATTCTTGTATATAGGGGCAGTATTATAGTAGTTATATTCTTGTATATAGGGAGCAGTAGTTATATTCTTGTATATAGGAGGCAGTATTATAGTAGTTATATTCTTGTATATAGGAGCAGTATTATAGTAGTTATATTCTTGTATATAGGAGGCAGTATTATAGTAGTTATATTCTTGTATATAGGAGCAGTATTATAGTAGTTATATTCTTGTATATAGGAGCAGTATTATAGTAGTTATATTCTTGTATATAGGGGCAGTATTATAGTAGTTATATTCTTGTACATAGGGGGCAGTATTATAGTAGTTTGACGAAATGATGCACTCAGATGGTAATCCTCTGACACCAACATTCTAGAATCTCATAGGTGAAATTGTATTCCGTCACTACTTACCGATGCCCCGGTGAGGCTCAGGAGGACATGAGACAAATTTCAGAACTTCCGCTCGTTTCTCTTGAAGACCCCAGCGATAAAGGATCTCTCCGTAACACTTCTTAAAGTCATCAAACTGCTGAGCATTTGCTGGGTCGAGGATTCTGTGCAGAGGCCAGTGACAGAAATGTAAGATGCTGATTAAGACTGAGAATTACTATTCTATTACTAGAATAAAGGAAAGATTACATATGGATGAAATGTAAGAGACGGCAGACAGTGAATGACTGATCGCCCCCAGGTCCTGCTGTTATAAGTCTGAGTAACTGTGAATGTCTGGTATGGGTCATCTCATTGCTTAAACATCAAACAGTACTAGAGATGGGCTATATGTACATAATAAGTATATGAAGACTGCACACTATATTGGGTAATGGTGTGTGGATGGGTCTATCAGGGAGGAAGGCCTGGGCATACTCTGATACTGAAATAAACACAACACCCCTAAGCAATCCTTCTGGAGGGTCATTGTGCAGGGGTTACAGAGTATCTCTTATCTAAATGAAAATTCAGCTTTTAATGGTAAGAAAATTTTGATTTTCAATACAATAACTTGAGAATGAAACATCTTCAAGGAATCTAAATCCAGAATGTAAAGGCCAGGGCTAGACTCCCAGCTAGAGACGGGTCACGAAGTAAACGTCGTGTGATTCCAGTTGTGCGACTTGAATAATCGTACATTGGTCCTTATTCACGTCTACCGCAGAGCGACGGTCCGTGACTGTTATAACGCTCGCCATGGTTTCAACAGAACACAACTTGTCAGGTTCTGTGTGTTAGATGAATTCTTATGGATACAGATTGTTATATGTTAATTACCTCTTGTTCTTGTCATGCAGGTCTCTCTCACGCTCCCGGGGATCCACGTAACTTAAATTACTGTAGCGGTATTCATCAGGAGAAGCATCGCCCCAAGGTACGCCATGATCTCCATCTTGATTACCTGTCAGAATAATATAGATAAGATACAGAACTGGTCCTCGTATCACATCATGTGGTTTATTTAATTTTACACTTACAAAATAATTTAAAAGTGTGAATTTCTACAAGGCTGTCTTCATTCACAATAACGGAGTTACATCCTGTATTATACTCCAGAGCTGCACTCACTATTCTGCTGGTGGAGTCACTGTGTACATACATTACATTACTTATCCTGTACTGATCCTGAGTTACATCCTGTATTATACTCCGGAGCTGCACTCACTATTCTGTTGGTGGAGTCACTGTGTACATACATTACATCACTTATCCTGTACTGATCCTGAGTTACATCCTGTATTATACTCCAGAGCTGCACTCACTATTCTGCTGGTGGAGTCACTGTGTACATACATTACATTACTTATCCTGTACTGATCCTGAGTTACTTCCGGTATTATACTCCAGAGCTGCACTCACTATTCTGCTGGTGGAGTCACTGTGTACATACATTACATTACTTATCCTGTACTGATCCTGAGTTTCATACTGTATTGTACTCCAGAGCTGCACTCACTATTCTGCTTCTTGTTATTGGAAAACATCAACAAATTTGTGAGTATACAGGGCCCTAAAAGCTTAGCTGCACTCCTATAAAGCAGATGGGGGCAGTTATTCTTTCCTACATTAGATAATTGTACAGGGCCTTGTGTAAAGATGACAATTTCAAGAATGAAAACCCCCAGAACAAGCTCAGTTCTGAATCTGAACAAGAAGGAGATGCCGAGATTTCTGCTGTGAAGCCGACAGAACTGTGAATGCAGAGAAGTATTTACAAAGTAACTCAACTTTTATAAACATTGTATCTTTGGATAAACTGTAATATGGCGCTCAGAGAAGTGCAGATACTTAACGCAAAGAATAAAAATATACAATGTTTCTTACTGATGCTCCAGCCGCTGTTACTAAATCCAGGGTCAGAGATACTGGATCCAGAGCCGGAGGATGTAAAGCTGGGCTGTAAGAAGACAATGCACACTTAGTACGACCATATTAAACCCACTTGTAGGACTGAGAGAGTTACAACGGACTCACGTAGCGGCTATGCGCGGAACGTGAAGGAAACGGATGACCGGACAATCCATTGCTCTGCGGCTGCAAATTGGCATCGAACACACTACACAGCATGGCCAGGGTCTGAACGTCGTGCAGATGGCAGTAATGGGCCAGTCTGTAGATAGAAACGAGAGAAGAAGATGGACCAGTCACAACTGAGGGAAATACACAGCGTCGAGGGCAGAAGAGACTAGTCGGGGAACATACAATGATTCCAGCAGCTGGCGGCCAAATGGGTGACGGGCCCAAGGGGTCTCAGAATCAGGGTCAGACTTAGGGGCGAGACAGAAGTCATTAGCAGCAGCAGCCAGGGCCCAAACCTGGGAAAAGAAGGTAGAGCCTCATTATAACACCCCGATGCTGCCGTCCACAGACAACCTCCACCGTGTACTACAACTCCCACCCTCCCTAAAAGGAGTTATCTGGTTTTATATAAATAGAGCTTAATGGTGAGATAATGCAATGATCTGCATATTTGAAATAGACTTTGTGTGTCCACTCTCCACTCTTTCAAGATCTTTGCTTGCGGTCAGTGACTGGAAACATTGATTGCTTATGCCCTGGAGGCAGAAAACCTCACCATGCAGGAGCAGGACTTGTTACAGTGTATCCAAATGCTCTCCGCACCTGTGCGGCTGACACATGATCAGGACGGGTTTGGTGCCTCTGGATATAAAGAAGTATGTTTCCATTTACAGAAAGCAAGTAGAGTTCCTGAAAATGGTGAGGTATGGAAACATGAAGTAGATTAGAAAGATGCAGAATTTTTTATTATATAATAAATCAGGTTTATTTGCAAAAAAATCAGACCAGAGCCATTTACACGAGCAGATATTCAAATTAGCGATCTTTGATACGATCGCTGACAGCCACTGAATAGCGATTCCAGACAAGTATTTACACACAAAGTTACCGTCTTAATATTTGTTAAAAATTCATAATTTTGTTGTCTATTTAACAAGGTTACGTGTCGGCTATCAAATCAAACTATACATGTTTATATACCACAATGTCCGAACGATCGCCAGTCATTCTGTTGCTGCACGCTAAGTGAATATTGCGCACGCTCGCTCTGTGTTGGAATCTGAATGGACATTTACTCTGCGTTACACTTCTATCTCTGCACCTCTTGCCTCCAGCAAAGCTTCTGCAGTTCTTGGTTTACCATTGCTTCAGCCTCTACTGACTGCAATATGCAGCTTGCTTGCTCAGCCTCCTTGCTTGCTCAGCCTCCTTGCTTGCTCAGCCTCCTTGCTTGCTCAGCCTCCGGTCATCACTGTTGCAGTAACTAAACTTTATAAAACTTTTCACATGTCAGAAGTGTTGATCAGTGGGGTTAGGAACTCGGAGACCCCCACCGATCGAGAAAACGAAGCTGATGATCGCGCTCGTGTGAGCCCCGTGCCACTTAGTTTCTGACCGGCTTTCCTCTGAGTAGTGTTACGGGCTCAATAGAAAGTCTATGAGCCCGTACACCGCTCGCTCGGCTTTCCGAGGATACCCGATCAGAAACTAAGTGGCACAGCGCTCACCCGAGCGTTTCTTCCGCTTTGTTTTAGTGATCGGTGGGGGGGTCTCAGTGCTCCGACCCCCACCGATCAAAACTTCTGACATGTTTAAAGTTTTTTTTAAAGTTTTGTCACCTTTTAAAACATCGTAACTTTGAAACGCAGCCCTGACCTATCAGAACGTGCAAAAGTACCAAAAAGTAAGTGTATAAATACTTAAATAATTGTGTTTGTCTGCTGGACATTAGTCAGGGGTGTAGTTCCCTAGTGAGGTCTTGTCCATGTATCCGGCAGTCCTAAAACTCAATAACGCAAGAGGATAAAACAGCAGCGGACTCATTTATTCTAACAGAATCACAGCTTAAAGGGGTTCTCCTTACTACTTAAAGGTCCCTTAACAAGAAGCTCATCCCTCTGCTGGGATCCTCAGCGATCACATGTAGCCTGACTGTAAGTATACAATTTCCCTGCAGCGCCACAACAGTGGAAATTAGGTATTACACAGTGCTCATTCATATTGTGACTGAATAGTTCCTCCAGAGCGAGATTCACTTTTTGAAGCCGCTGTCTAGCTTGGCCAAGAGATGAAAACCCTGCACAGAGGACCCCCCTCTACTAACCCAGAAATCCCTAATGGGGTGTATGACAATGTTTATTCTAAAGTAGGAAGTTTACATATATCAGCTATGAAGACCTCAAGGGCACTCACCTGCACCAGATCCCTTCGTCCCACACTAAGGGCAGAGGCAGCATTTTTCTGACACATCTCCTGGAGGTCACCACGGTTTAATCTATTAAATATAAAAATACAGAAAAAAAAAAAAAAAAGAGAAATAAGAAAGTAATGCAAGAGAAGAGATCGTTAAATACGTCAGCAGCACAAATCTCACTCCTGCCCTGTTGCTACAATGTATCAGGGAAGGTAAAATGTATCAGTCTGGAGTTCAACATTTTTAGGTTTGCCTAACCTATACCAGGTCGGAATTGAAGCAAGAACCATTACATTTACTGACAACAAGTAGAGTTATTATATGAAAAGAAAACCACCACTAATAAAGCACTCACATGTACATTTCACCCAGGGCCTTGTGCACGGACAGTAAACACGAGATGTCCTGGATGATGACTTTTCCGGCTGCTTTGATTGGTCGAGAGCCGGAGTCGCTGCTCTCTCTTTTGGATTTCCATCTACGTGATTTCTAGGGGACACACAAGTCACCTTGTCATTATACTGAGGTCTGTAACCAAAAGGAACATCGGACCCTTGTCCTAGTCATGAGGATCTGAAGACAGAAGGGGGTGGGGATTATATGTCTTGCTGGTGGAAAGCCAACAACATATAACTCTGATGCCCTCTGACGGATGAGGATCTGTGGCCCTCTGCTACTTATTGCAAGAGTCAAATAAGTCATACCAGCGGCCCTTAAATAGTATATGTAACCTTCACCTAGACAAGGTCCATCTGTGTGAATGTGTCTAGCATATTGGGGGCATCAAGCACAGTACGATCTGTTATCTAGTAGATCTGCTTGCTTTCAGTAGGTATCCACATGGACTGCCAAAGCCAACAGCAATGGTCCATGTTGAATGCATTTCTAGGTTTCTGGGAGACCCTAGTGGGTTGTCGCCTTTGGTCTAGAGTTCAGTCATCTCAGAAGCCTCCAAACAACCAGTCAGAGGGCAGCAGAGCTTGAAGTGGACAATGGCGGTGTCCTATGTACCGTTACAGCAGCTTATAAGTCCACGTCCACCTCGAGCTGCCCCGTCCCAGAGGAGCACATTCATGTTAGAACTGGCACTTACCACATTATAAAAAGGGAACACGAAAAAAAGATTCAGAAGTTGATTTCCCTAAGATACTCACATCCGAAGCTAAACCCATCACAAAGGAGACAAATTGTAAACCCGATCACCATTATGTGATGTAACCTGGATCCCTGGTGCCCAGTCATTAAATACCCAGGAAACACCCAGTGATTGTAAGGCAGAGCCAGTCAGACACTTTACACACAGGGATCAGAGAAAAGAAGGAGGACGGAGGGGGAGCTGATATATGGAGAGAAAGAGAGAGCGAGCGAGAGAGAAAAAGAAAAGCGAGAGAGAAAGAGAGAGCGAGAGAGAGAGAAAGAGAGAGCGAGAGAGAGAGAAAGAGAGAGCGAGAGAGAGAGAAAGAGAGAGCGAGAGAGAGAGAAAGAGAGAGCGAGAGAGAGAGAAAGAGAGAGCGAGAGAGAGAGAAAGAGAGCGAGAGAGAGAGAAAGAGAGAGCGAGAGAGAGAAAGAGGGAGCGAGAGAGAGAACGAGGGAGCGAGAGAGAGAGAAAGAGAGAGCGAGAGAGAAAGAGAGAGCGAGAGAGAGAGAAAGAGAGAGCGAGAGAGAGAAAGAGGGAGCGAGAGAGAGAACGAGGGAGCGAGAGAGAGAGAGAGAGAAAGAGGGAGCGAGAGAGAAAGAGGGAACGAGAGAGAGAAAGAGGGAGCGAGAGAGAGAAAGAGGGAGCGAGAGAGAAAGAGAGCGAGAGAGAAAGAGAGAGCGAGCGAGCGAGCAAGAGAGAGCAAGAGAGAAAGAGAGAGCGAGAGAGAAAGAGAGAGCGAGAGAGAAAGAGAGAGCGAGAGAGAAAGAGAGCGAGAGAGAAAGAGAGAGCGAGAGAGAAAGAGAGCGAGAGAGAAAGAGAGAGCGAGAGAGAGCGAGAGAGAGCGAGAGAGAAAGCAAGCGAGAGAAAGCGAGCGAGAGAGAAAGAAAGAAAAAGAGAGAAAGAGAAAAAGAGAGAGCGCGCGAGAAAAAAAAAGTAATAGATAGAAAGAGAAGAGAGAGGAAGGGGAAGGGAGGCTGAGAGAGAGAGGGAAGGTAAAAAAAGAGAGATAAACAGGAAAGAGTAAAGGAGAGGGGAGAATGAGTGGGAAAGTAAAAACATTGATTAGCTGTGGGGACGGACGGTGCATTCGGCATGAGAACACCAGGCCTCCATAGCACAGAGCAGGGGGGACACTGGTAAGTGACAGGGCGATGCTCAAGCCTTTGTTACAAGCAACATGAGACTAACATTCTCCACACGTGCGGGGTAACACAGGGGTGCGTGATTACCGGGAGACCTCGAGAAGAAGGAAAAACCTGACATCTGTAGGACGCACTCTGAGGATATGATTTATGATGCACCAAAACACACTCCACCTCTCCGGCACCTCTAAAATTGTAGCTTTGCTTACACTAGAATTTACTGGATACAGCGATGTTTACTCGATGTGCGAAAACTTTGCCTACCCAAGTGGGTACTGATCTTGAGTATGACACTACAGTCACATCCAGAGCTGCATTCACAATTTTGCTGCATTTTACCTAGAAACCAGCAACAAGGTGCTAGCAGGCATGTCCCCAATAGCAAATCTAAGATCTTACAATGTCCTGCACTCCGCTACATTATATCCTGGGGGATGGCGTTTTTTTTTTTTTACATCAGATCATTTTACTGTTTGTGGTGCAAATGATAAATCTCATGTAATGCCGCACAGCAATGCATTCTCTTTACAGACATCATTTTCTAATTTACACATAGGTATAATCTCTGCATAAAAAGTGGAGTCCTTTTGGAAATACATTACTTATACTGAGTTTTAACCTGTATTATACTCCACAGCTGCATTCACAATTCTGCAAGCTTAACAGCTAAAATATCCCAGCTTGTTCAGTGTTTACACCAGGCTCTGTACAGTCATCTGATGTAAAAAACAAAACTGACCCCCTGCATTATAGGAGCCCAGCTACTCTGTAACTTGATGACTATTTCCACTAGAAGCCTGCATAATAGTGAGTGCAGCTCTGGAGTATAATACAGAATGTAACTCAGGATCAGTACAGGATAAGTAATGTAATGTATGTACACAGTGACTCCACCAGCAGAATAGTGAGTGCAGCTCTGGAGTATAATACAGAATGTAACTCAGGATCAGTACAGGATAAGTAAAAGAATGTATGTATACAGTGACTCCACCAGCAGAATAGTGAGTGCAACTCTGGAGTATAATACAGGATGTAACTCAGGATCAGTACAGGATAAGTAATGTAATGTATGTACACAGTGACTCCACCAGCAGAATAGTGAGTGCAGCTCTGGAGTATAATACAGGATATAACTCAGGATCAGTACAGGATAAGTGATGTAATCTATGTACACAGTGACTCCGCCAGCAGAATAGTGAGTGCAGCTCTGGAGTATAATACAGGATGTAACACAGGATCAGTACAGGAGAAGTAATGTAATGTATGTACACAGTGACTCCACCAGCAGAATAGTGAGTGCAGCTCTGGAGTATAATACAGGATGTAACTCAGGATCAGTACAGGATAAGTAATGTAATATATGTACACAGTGACTCCACCAGCAGAATAGTGAGTGCAGCTCTGGAGTATAATACAGGATGTAACTCAGGATCAGTACAGGATAAGTAATGTAATGTATGTACACAGTGACTCCACCAGCAGAATAGTGAGTGCAGCTCTGGAGTATAATACAGGATGTAACTCAGGATCAGTACAGGATAAGTAAATGATTACAATTATTAAGTAAATTCTATATATAAACTGTAAAAGGGTGCACAAATGTGAAACAAGAAGAATTGTGATTGCAGCTTTGGATACAACTGGAGTTTGAGACATGATAGATAATAATGGTGATAATGATGATGAGGATGACAATGTAACTCAAGATCAGTAAGGTTAAGTATCTGCATTGTTACTCAATAGAGCTTTTGCGTTTAAACATCTCCAGTCATGGATGAAGTTTTCTTAGAGCGTTCAGAGTAAATTCTCTGCTCAGCATAATGTGTTGCACTAGGATCAGATAAGATCTCCACACATCTCTACGGTTTATACAACACTCAGAGTGGTAACGGTGTCTGAATATTTCTTTATTCTCGGGGTCCCTGTCAAACAATAGGGGTGAGAAGGAGCAGTGGTTACTTAGCAGAGGGCACTGTACCGGGAAGTCGTTAATCACTTGGATGGACCAGCGCCGGCGAGCAGACAGTGGGGACGTCTGCATAATAGAAGTGGAGAAGAGAATGGAAAGTGAGGGAAAAAAAAAGGAAGAAGGAAAAAAAATAAAAATAAAAAAAAAATAATCAAGAAAATAGGTAGAAATTGTCTGAATGGCCACTGAAAACCCCTTCCCTTCAATTTTGGCACAAAAAAAAACCAAAATAATGAAATAAAATTAGATAAAACATTCAAACAGAAGCTTCAAGTTGTACACGGGAATTAAGTAAATATCAACTCCCAAATATATTCATGAGAATTGCTTTTACACGGGCTAATTATCGGGCAAACGAGCGTCGATCATTACCCTGTGTAAAGAGGGCAACGATCAGCCGATGAAGGAGCAGATGATGGATCATCAGCCGATCGTATTGTTTCTGCATCAGAATTTATTATCGTTGTCGGAAGCTTATTCCTGTGTAATAGAAATTTATGGGGACGAAAGATCGTAGTAGCGAGCGCTCGTCCCCATACATAGCTCATTGTGAAAGGAGCGAACAAGCGCCGATCAACGAACCGTCTCATTGATTAGAGCGCGTAGTCACAGCCAAAATGGGCCGGCGTAAAAGGACCCTAACCATGGGGCCTTTTCCCTTTATTGTAGGATCACGTCAGGGGATGCGGAGAGCGATGCAATATTTCCAGAATAGAGGGAAAATAGGATTAAGCTATGATTAAGGACCTTACTGGTCTGAAACGCGTAAGCGTGGTCCCGGGATTTTTTGGTTTTAACTTCTTTGTTTTAATATGACCAAATAAACCTTACAACTTTTATTTTTGAGTGCTGGATTCACCTTTACTATACACCACTATTGCCTTGATCACCTGCTGTCGACACAGGACCAGTTTGGGAGTATTTGCGAGCACCTACAGCATTTGGATTTACTCCATACCAACTTGCATCAGCTAAACGCAGTGAAAACGCAACAGAAGCGTGGTGGATATGTGGTGAGCGAACTTATAGTAACACTTCCTCTATATTAAGAAAATAGGATTGTCAGATCAATGATAATGTGCTGCCGCTTCAAGAAAGGAGGGTGAGGAGTGTTCGGGGGTGATATGCAGCCAGTCATGCACCATTCACAGACATGAAGCATGCTGCGGGGGCCGGGACGGAGAGATGACTTTGCACCTTGCCTGAAGGATCTGTCAGTGGAGTGAGGGGAAAGCTTTATCACCGTCTTGCTCTATTGATAAGACAAGCAGCACATACCCGTTCCTTGTAGTAAAAAGAACTGATGGACACTTGTTCCTTCTCGCTACGCGTTGGACTGCCGCTGTAAAGCCGCAGGTTCCCTTGAGCCTCCGTGCGGATTTTCATGGGAGCGATCACCCCGCTGTGATAGGCCGAGAGTGCGGAGAGAGATCTGAAATGAAACCAAGGAGCACACTTCAGTAAAAGACAAAGGGTCAGTGGTCCAGCAGAGGGCAGGAAGATCCTACAGGGACATGCCTGGACAGGACAATGGGCCCGCGCTGCAATAGGGCTCATGAGGTTCAGCAGGGAAAAACCCCATGGGCAGCGGATCACTTGCTGCCAGGGCATATCATTTTACTCCACACAATGTCCAGAAGTCATTATTGGTGATGTGACCCCTGTATGAAGCAGAGTCCATTCCTTGTGTGACGCAGTGTCCATTCCATGCTGCCATCATGAGGGGGCGCCACTGAGTGGGCTGATGTTACACACACAGCCTAAAGGTAAAAGTCCGCTCCAACAAAATTCCCAAAAATGTGCAACTGCAGGTTTATTAGTCAGGCCGCACTCCTGCACGGAAAGAAGTATTCATTTATGGATCTTTTAGGGCCATGGTTATACCGTGCGATCAGCAGAAAACAGACCGACCATTAAACTCTACCTCTTGAGTTCATCTTCACCTCTCTGATCCCTGGGCTGTATAAATCCAAAGTCCTGTCATTGACAGGAGGTTTCATAAGTTTAGCCTCACCTCCTAAGCCAATCCTTAACTGAATTCATTTTTTTCCTCCCAAGACAAATTTCTAGTGGCTGTGTCTGTTCGGGTTTCTCCGGAAAGCCGATGTATCGGAGTACGGGCTCGTAGACTTTCTATTGAGTCCGTACACCGCTACACTGATTTCCGAAAAAATCCGAACAGACACGAAGCGGCTAAGCGCTCACACAAGCACTTCTGCCGCTTCGTTTGAGCGATTGGTGAGGGTCACAGTGCTCGGACCCCCCACCAATCAAAACTTCTGACATGTCACTATGACATGTTAGAAGTTTGTCAAATGTTTAATTACCCTTTAAGAATTGCACTACTTGACTCTAGCTCCCCCGTGTGGTCATAAATGTTATTACAGTGATAAAGCCAGTTTAGGCTGTCTGGCCATCAAATATATACTCAGAATAGCGCCTCTCTTATACTCTACCATGGCTACAAACAAACAACCCTAAAAAGATAAAAGACACATCTTCTGCTGAAACATTATAGGAATATCGCTACTGGTGTGAAACATGAAGAATGGCATATCCTTCTTGAAGGAGTTATTCCAAAAAGTGGCAGGGGTAAGAGGGAGGCATTAAAAAAAAAAAAAAGATCCATTACTCACCTCACAGATCCCCAGTGTTCCAGTGCCGCTACTTTTGTCGTCCCTGCCGCTGTTTATTGACATAACTGCAGCGATGACGCGCTTGTATACCCATGTGATCGCCGCAGTCAATCACTGGCCTCAGTGATCCTGTGCCGTATACCCACTGAGACCAGTGATTGGCTTCAGCGATCACATGGGTATACAAGCGCGTCATCGCTGCAGTTATGTCAATAAACAGCGGCAGGGACGACAAAAGTAGCGGCACTGGAACACTGGGGATCTGTGAGGTGAGTAATGGATCTTTTTTTTTTTAATGCCTCCCTCCTCCTGCCACTTTTTGGAATAACTAGGGAAAACCCCTTTAATGTTCCAGAATAGAAGACATTTTAAGGCATGATTAGACCAGAGACTGACCTTGGAGTGGGCTCAGTGGGAGAGATGGCTCTGTGCATGGTCATGGGCCGGGTAAAGTAAACCAGGTAACCTGGAGAGACAAAAATGTCCAGTCTGGAATAATTCCCAAGTCTACAACGTCCGCTATTCTGCCATATAATATCTGTAGCAATACAGAGCCAGTACGGCCGGATTTACCTGCTCCGCAGAAGCGAGCCCCAGAGGTTCGGGGAAATGGGATGTTGGCATCTTGGTAAGACCCATAGGCATTGGTTACCCGGGCAAATGTTGGCAGTGGTGGAGTGACGGGGCTTTGCAGGGTATAGGGATTGCTTGAAGGACTGGATTCCTGGTTCTAGAAAACAAGATGATATTTTAGATGTGCACTGACGGGCTCACGAAAAGGGGAACCTAAATCAGTAGAAGTGTCTCCATAATGTTAGTGCATATCAATAAGTAAACCAATCAATGTTCATTTATAACTCTGCACTAAAAGGGTTGGTTGTCTTCGCAATGATTACCCCTCTATGTATACCCTGTTAGGTCACATATAAATCATAGAGGGGGTACAGCGATAACACCCCATCACCACACCCACGTCTTTTCATTAAAACGCGTGGTCTTCGTGAGTCAATGCCTTTAGGACTCATGCCCACGACCGTTGCTATTTTGGGATCCGAAAAATACAGATCCTAGTGGCTTCCGCGTGCAGTTCCTTTTTGCGGACCCATCCACTAGAATAGGCGAGACGAACCGCAAACAGGAATAGGACCTGTTCTATAATTTTCCGAACAGACACAGAAATCCGCAAAAACAAACAAAAACCGGATGTGTGCATGAGTCCATAGAAATAAATGGTTCAGTATGCTATCCGCAAAGAAAATGGATAGGACACCGAAAACAACGGACGTGTGAATGAGCACTTAAAGGTATACAACAATAAACTGCCCACAATGTTTACACTGATGAGCAGCTGACAGTGAGTGGGAGTGCAGAGTTATTGAAAGCTCTGCCATTAGGACCAGCCAAGCCTCAGATCTGCACTGTGAGCTGAATCAATCAACAGCAACAATCTCTCTCTTGTCCTGAAAGCTCGTTACAATGTATCAGTGCAGGCAAAATGTATCAGTCTGGAGAGAGGGAGAGGGAGAGGGAGAGGGAGAGAGGGAGAGAGAGAGAGAGAGAGAGAGAGAGAGAGAGAGAGAGTGTGTGTGTGTTATTAGGTCTGTACAGGTTTTTAGGTTCTTGATGTAAACAAGAATGTTTCCATTCAATGACAGCAAGCAGACATGTCAATGATGAGAAACTGAGACACAAAGTATATTAGAAAGTTGCAGAGCTTTTCATTATACAACGATTAAGATTTATGCGGCAACCTATTTAAAGGTGTATATCCACCACCTCTCTAATACCCACCACAAAGCTCTCCAAACAGGAGACGAGCTGGCGCAGACATGGCTCCAGGCAGCTTTGATTGCGCTTGACTTTTTGCAGAGATGTGTCCCTCAAGATCTGGAAAATAAAAAGGTTAAACCTCTGCTAAAAAAAAAGACAAATTCTGTCCCCAGAGCTGTAGATAGACTTTCCTTCAACCAGAGCAAAAGGTTTAGTTTACTGCCCTAGGCCTTGTTCCTAAATACCCGGCCAAGGCAAGGTGGCATGTTGGCACCCATCCCATGCCCCGGGTGACACCCTTCTAGATACGCGCTTGCTGTCACCCCCCATAAAGACCCATCATCCCAATTAAGATAAATGATCCTTGCACAGTAATGACAGACGTCCTCACAACCAGCAGCTGGAAGACCTAAATTTAGTAAGGGACATGATGACAGTCTCTCAGAATACACGCATCTCAATATACCCAAAAAATTCAAGCAACATATTGCTAATTAATGCGGCGTGAATATTTGGTTCTGTCATTCACTGACAAGCTGTAAAATTTATGCAACATCATATTTTAGGATGGAATTAAAGCCTGATGTTTTTTCTCTATCCTGTGGGTCCTTCGGGCCTGTTCACATCACCGTTCGCTTTCCGTTCCGGGGTTCCGTCTGAGGTTTCCGTCGGGTGAACCCCGCAACGGAAAGTGAAAGCGCAGCTTCCGTTTCAGTCACCTTTGATATCAATGGTGACGGAAACATCGCTATAGGTTTCCGTTCGTCACGATTCCAGCAGGTTTCCGGTTTTCCGACGGAATCAATAGCGCAGTCGACTCCGCTATTGATTCCGTCGGAAAACTGCCGGAATGGTGACGAACGGAAACCATTAGCGATGTTTCCGTCACCATTGAGATCAATGGTGACTGAAACGGAAGCTGCGCTTTCACTTTCCGTTGCGGGGTTCACCCGACGGAAACCTCCGCCGGAACCCTGGAACGGAAATGTGAACAGGCCCTTATTCATGAACGCTGGGATTCGCTTGACATCAAAGGCCTAAAGATTCTGATGACATCACGTCCACTCCTGGTACCGGTCAGATGTAAACTTGAAGACTTTGTGTGGATCCAAATCACCATCCACATCAATATCTCCGACCTCCTTGCCTTGAATAGTTGTGTGAACATTGATGTGGATGGTAATTTTAATGCATGTCCAGTAAATTATGCAACCAATGCAGCAGATCATCAAAGGTTGTCCCCAGAGAGACCTAGAGCGTCGCTCCGACTGCCACGGGTCAGTTCAGGACCCCCCAGCTCAAATACGGTCTACCTACGGCTCATGAACACATTAACCCCTTCACTGACCAGTATGTATGGAACGCGTCAGGTATATTACAGTCCAGAGTAGGGCTGGGCAATTAATCGACGTCATCTTGCGAATTTCGGTTTTATCAATTATTTTTTCCCGGTTTAAACTGTATCTGCATCTTCAGGACGCACATACAGTTGAATCCAATGGTAGAGCAGGGAGTCGTGAGGTCCCTGCTCTACCATTCACTATGTATCACTGGACGCCAGGCAGTGACGTCATTGCGCCTGACTGCGCCGAGCTGCACAGACCAGAGGGATCTCCTCCACTCGTCATTGGAACTGCCTTAGGAGAGTATGTATATTATTGTTTTTATCAGGCACTATCGGGGGCAGCTGTGGGGGCATTATACAGTGTGGCAGCAGCTATGGGGGACTTTATACTGTGTTGAAGGCAGTTATGGGGGGCATTATACTGTGTGGTGGCAACTATGAGGGGCATTATACTGTGTGGGGGAATTATAATGTGTGGAGGGCAACTGTAGGGGCATTATACCGTGTGGAGGCTCAATTATAGGGGCATTATACTGTGTGTAGGGTAGTTATGGGGTACTATACTGTGTGGGGGCGCAATTATACTGTCTGGAGAGCAGTTATGGGGGCATTATACTGTGTGGGGAGCACTGTGGGGCAATATACTGTGTGTGGGCAGTGTCAGGGGGTATATTATATACAGTAGTATACGGCAGGCTCAGGGGATAAATATTAATTCAATGGCGTAGCATGCAAATAGGGGGCGTAGCACGCAAAGTGGGTGTGGCCTAAAGAATCGTAATCGAGGTTACATGTTCAATTAATCGGGATTTTGATTTAGGTCATAATTGCCCGGCCCTAGTCCAGAGTCTAAAGGTCAGATATCACCCATGTTTACCACCCTTAAAACGAGCCCCAATCGACAATACAGCGCCGATCGACAAAACGGAGCAATGATCGTTTAGCATGGGGGGTGAACAATTGTCCGTTCTTATGCATTTGCATCATGTCGGCAGCACATTTGCCGACTAGCGACAAACATTTTGGCCGCATAAAATATGCGATCAGCCGATGAACAAGCGTTTGCTCGTTCTCCGGCTGATCATTGCCTTGTTTATATAGAGCAATGATCGGGAATGAGGATTCGTATGGACGCTCCTTTGCCCGATTATTGGCTCGTGTAAGACGGCCTTTAGCTTTCAAATGACACCAGGTGCAACATTGGGAGGGCAGGATGATAACTTTTACTTCTTGGTTCTGTGTCTGTGTGAGGGAGGGGAGGGAGCTGCAAGTGAGAGCAGGAAGACCGATCCCAGCCTGTTACGATCTCTCCCCCTGCAGCGACCTGAAGATACGCGCTCCACTTACTTTCAGCAGCTTCATTTTCATGGCAGAGGTGATTGTTGTAGGAGTGACGAACTGGAAGGACGGAGCCGCGTTATTAGGGTACTGGACAGGGAACATGACAACCATCCGCACCCTGTGATTCCCACAATGGACAGATACTGTGCAGCTCCGGTTCATAGCGTCCATCTGTAGGGAAGGGAATTTATAAGAAAACACTGAGCGACTGTTTCACACCAAGATCAATGGCTCCAAGACTAGACGCGAAAAAAATATATAAAAAATGTAAAAGTACAAAAGTAATTGGAAACACCAGTAAAAATTGAAGCTGCCCATTGTAGTCATGACATCAGACCTACTGCCCGACTATCCCACCCTACATTAGAATTTTTCAATCTTCCGTCCGCCATCCCGATTGTAAAAATCACTGCTGCTCTAGAAACAGAACGTCGTAGGCAACACAAAGGGAGGTGAAGCCATAATTTATCTACCAGAAGGTAGAATATTATAGATTATTGCAAATTTATGAACACTTTTCTGGAGAGCCATGCAGGTCTAAGGCACAAGATATGCTGTGAGAGGCTGCATACGGTTTCCTGTGCAGCAGCATGCAGCATGTCACAAGCACTGTGCAAACTCCAGGCCACTGCATGAGGGACAAAGAGGACGGAAGGGCAAAAGCTTTACATTATCTACAAGAAACAGGAGATTTAGTGACAGCAGCAGAACACATAGGGGTTGGCAGATGTGCAGCTGTCGCCCAGGGCATTCCTGGATTGCTGATATAGAAACAACGGAGGAGATTAATTAATACTGTCCTGTAGTTACAGGATAAAACTAGACCAAACAGGCAGAAACTGCGCCAATTTATCACAGTGGCACACGCTACATATATTTGGCGCATATTGCTAGACACTTTACTCTTTCTTACGCCACCACTGGACTGACGAACTTTACACCAATACTTTCCATCCCAAAAAATGGAGAATTGTACAACTCCTCTCAGCCACACTCCCTTTTCTAGGCAGGCATAACATCTGAAACATGTAATAAATTTGGCGCACAACATGTATCGGAGTACGGGCTCAATAGAAAGTCTATGAGCCCATACTCCGATACATCGACTTTTCGGAAAAAGCCAAACAGACACGAAGCGGCCGAGTGCTGACACGAACACTTCAGCTGCTTCGTTCTAGCGATTGGTGGGGGTCTCAGTGCTCGGACACCCACCAATCCAAACTTCTGACATGTCAGAAGTTTGTCTAACGTTTAGCTCCACTTTGACTGGTTGTGAACGCGTTTCCTTACCTCGATGTTGACATTGCGGATGTGCACATTTATCAAGGAGAATTCCTGCTGCAGAGTCTGAGGGAGACCGAGCTGCTCTGAACTTCCCATCACTATCGGAGTTGAGGGAGACTCCTCATCAAACGCTACTGGATACAAAATAACAACATTCTATATGCGGTATAAACAAACAGCTGACTAGATTAGAAGCGTTCACTTCGGCTGAGAACGTCTTCGCGACTGTTCACATTCCTGCAGTTGCTCCTCAGCATCCGATGACAAGTTGTCACTTTCTCTACAGCTCTTCTTAAAGGGCTTTTCCAGTTTTATGTAAATCAATAAAACATTGAGAGTCACTCCAGTAAAAAATGAAAATTGTAGCTTTTGGTCAGAATCATGGAGCTCTGCAAGCCCCCAAAGTTTTATGTACCTGAATGGAACCGTTACAGAGATCCCCTTGTGCCCCCTACAATGTCGCAGATGAAGCCTGTGCTGCCATAACCATAGAGCCGCGCTGTCCTGAGCCGCAGGGGAGTCAGTATAGAAAATATACCCAAACAGAAAAACATAATGTTACAATGATGACTACTCCCCTGCAGATACTGATAGGTCACCAGTGATGATGAGACCCCCCCATGTCAGGATACCAATAGGACACCAGTGATAATGGGACCCCCCCAACAGGATACTAATAGGACACCTGTGATTAGGACTACTCCCCTGCAGATATGGATAGGACACCGTCGAGGAGTACTCCCCTGCGGGAAACCAATAGGACACCAGTGATAATGAGACCTCCCTGCAGGATACTAATAGTACACCAGTGAGGAGGAGACCCCCTGTAGGACGCCAGTGATGAGGAGACCCCCCGGCAGGATACTAATAGGACACCAGTGATGAGGAGACCCCCTGTAGGACACCAGTGATGAGGAGACCCCCTGTAGGACACCAGTGATGAGGAGACCCCCTGTAGGACACCAGTGATGAGGAGACCCCCTGTAGGACACCAGTGATGAGGAGACTCCCTGTAGGACACCAGTGATGAGGAGACCCCCTGTAGGACACCAGTGATGAGGAGACCCCCTGTAGGACACCAGTGATGAGGAGACCCCCTGTAGGACACCAGTGATGAGGAGACCCCCTGTAGGACACCAGTGATGAGGAGACCCCCTGTAGGACACCAGTGATGAGGAGACCCCCTGTAGGACACCAGTGATGAGGAGACCCCCTGTAGGACACCAGTGATGAGGAGACCCCCCGGCAGGATACTAATAGGACACCAGTAATGAGGAGACCCCCTGTAGGACACTTATGGGACATCAGTGATAATGGGGCTTAGATAATGGTAAAGGAGTTGTCCACTCCCAGACAACTAATGGCCTATCTACCGGATAGGTATCAGTATATCATCGGTGCGGGTCTGACACCAGGACCCCGCACCGGTTAGCTGCTCCAGCTGCCTGCGGGCACCGGGTGTTATTGCACAGTATGTAATGTATGGATCCGGGAGAATATAGCTCCGTACATTGCATAGCGGTCGTGGTGCCGAACTGCAGCTCTGCTCTTATTCCATGACCGGAGTCATTTGCTTCCTACCCCTTTAAGATGTATAAATCCCGCACTTTTCTGTCTGTCAGGCTCCATCACCAACCAGTTCTAATTTTCCCAGCCAGGGAGGGGCTTAGTTGTGTGCCCCCGCCCACTAATATCCATGTAAGGACAGGTAATTAACAGGCGGCTGACAATTACTGGCCTGAAAAAAAGTCCTGGAAACATCAGCCATGTGGAAAATGTGCAGTAACAGCAGATAACAGCGAGCACAAGAATTATACCATGTAAAAGTAAGAAACACATACGAACACCGTGTGCTGGCTGACTTTTCATTTTTGACCGTACTGTTCCTTTAATTATCGATGTTCCGCAACATTCTAAAATGTTGTGTTTCAATTCCTTACTATTTTCAAGATCTCTGCTTTCTGTCAGTGAATGGACACTTTCTTGTTTACATCCAAAGGCTGAAAATCTGTCCTGTTCATGTGCAAGTTACACAGCTGCAGGGCTCGTTACAGGGTATCCGACATCTCGCTTGTAATGAGCCCTGCACCGGTGTACAGTGTACATAATTACTACTACAACCTATCTATCCATCCCTTATTTATTTCTTTAAAAAAACACTCCCAGGAAATGTTTCCTCGGATCGTAATGAAGAGGAGGTAAACAGTAGCGTAGTTCGCTCTCTTACTGAGCGCTTAATTCATGTGTAATCTTCTCCGTTTCTTCTGTTGTCCCACGTAACCGCGCTCAGACTCTCAGAATCCTATAGCCATATTGAGCGTCTCATAGGAATACAGAGAGGAACGGACTTCCGGTCCAGATATAAAAGAGGATGTACGATTATGAGAGTGTGAACGATGTCACCCGGGACATCAGAAGGACCGGTGCGGAGCGGATAACTTAAGCTCTCGGTAAGAGAACGAACTCCGCTACTATAAACGGTCTACACCGCTACTATAAACGGTTTAGCAAAAAACGCTGCGATTTACGATAATAAACCGCAATTTGGCCACTTCATCTGAATATACCAAAACGCGTTGCAAATCCTACAGGGACAGAAATGCAACACAACATGGAGCGAAGTCTGTATTATCACTCACTTTCTTCTTCGGAGGGGACAGAGATCTGCTCTTGGGGTTGCAGGGACTTTTCGTGCTCCGGCATCAGTGATAACCCGTCCATCAGTTCATCAACGGGCTCCATGATATCATTAGCGCACATCTGAATGTAAGTACAGGAAGCGTAGACGTTACAGGGACATAAATCCATACCTCATATATATATATATCTCAATCATATCCAGATTTATCCCTTTCATCAGAGAGACTATTGATGAGCTTGGTATAAGACATACTGTCAAATAAAAGCAGCGTACAGCTGAAAAAAATGGAAAACTTAGGATAGTGGATGAACACCGAACCGCCATGCGGTTTTAGGGCAAATCGGCATATTTGTTGAATCATCTTTTTTTTTTTTAAACTTGTTTTTATTGAAAAGTGAGTTTGTTTTATCACATTATGAAGAATCAAAAAACAAAATGCAAAGGACAACAGTGTCCCTATCAATACACCTAAGCACTCGCAGGTGCTGAACAAATCTCAACAGTATTGCCATCCTGTTTACTTCACTTACCCAAAAAAAGGCATAATAAAATTTTTTTTACAGATAGTACATCCATTCGCTTCACATTTTCACAACTGTATAAAATTCACACAATATGTTTATATGTGAGAGGTCCGGGAGATCCACTACATTATCCGTCTCATCCCTACCTGCCTATCTTCTCCTCCCCCCCCTCCTTGCATCCACTGCCGTCTCTATTTCCCTCGGAGTGTATGTTGTCTCAGTGCTGTTGCACCATATGTCCCATATTTTGTGGAAGTTGTCCGGCCGATCTCTATGTTTAAAAATGATACGTTCATATGATATAGTGGAATTAACCATCTGCTTCCATACTGTAACCTTAGGAGGTCGACGATCCATCCATCTCATAGAAATGCCTTTGCGGGCCAAGAAAAGGGTCTCTTGTAGAAATATTTTGGTATGACGGGACCATATGTCTTCCTCCAGTATTCCAAATAGACACAACTCTGGAGTCCCTACAACAGGAAATGGTAACATTAAGTTGAGGAAACCGATGATCTCTGACCAGTAAGAGCGGAGGTGTGGGCACATCCATACCATGTGCCAGAAGTCAGCTGGGGCATGTGAACATTTCGGACAAGCCGGTTCTGATATGTATTTCATTTGAAATAGGCGCTGAGGCGTCAGATACGCCTGATGAATATAGTACAGCTGGATGAGCTTATTATTAGCAGCGGGTGACACATGTAAGTGTGATTGTAGTAGGTCTTCAATGGAATCCTCCGTCAAAGAAGGGATTAGTTGAGACCACCTGGAAATAATCGGCAGTGGGTTCGCATTAGCCTTCTGTTCAATCAAGTGAGCGTAAATAGTAGAGATCAGACCTCTGGGGCCCTGTGATCGGCCCACCCCGATGAGTGGGTAGGAGGAAATGGGTTGACGCTGTCTCGGAAACTGCTCAGCAAGGAGGTGACGCATCTGCAGATATCTGAAGAAATGCTGTCGAGGAAGCCGAAATTTTTCTTGCATTTGTTCGAAGGACAGAAGGATATTATTTTCATACACGTCTCCAAGCACTGTGACACCCACATCAATCCAGTATGCGGCATCTGGGAACTTTACCAAGGATTCCAACACCGTGTTATGCCACAGAGGAGTTTCTGCGGGGATGTCTGAAGAACTCGATATAGTCATAGCCACTTTCCAGACTTCCCTTGCCACTCGACAGACAGGCAGTAAAGAGGATCTTGGCACGTCCTGATGAAACAACACCGGCCACAATGACTTATGTGCAGAATAGTCCAGTAACATACCCTCAAGGCCCGGGGGCCGTTTGGTTTGCGTCCAGGTGCTTAGGTATTTGAGTTGGCCGGCCAGATAGTATAAATAAATGTCCGGGAGAGCAATACCAGCCATCTCCTTTGGTCTTTGTAGCTTCTGTAAGGCCAGTTTTGACCTAGACCTTCCCCATATAAAAGGAAATGATGAGGGACTCCAGTTTCCGGAAGAAGGACTTTGGTATGGGAGTGAATATATGTTGTAAAATATAAAGACTCTTAGGAAGTATCACCATTTTAATCAGATTAATTCGTCCCATGACCGACAATGGGAGGGCCGCCCATATCTTAAACTTTTCTCTGGCAATGGATAATAGAGGATACACATTGAGTTGTAGGGAGATTGCCGCCTTTCTGGTAATGAGTATACCCAGGTATTTAAATTGGTCAACTACAGCAAGTCCTTCTCTCGTGGAGCCCGCCGACTGTGTTTCCCCAGGCTGTAAAAACAAGATGGTCGATTTGGACCAGTTAATGCGCAGTCCAGAGTAATCTCCAAAGGTGTTTATAAGATGCATCATTCTCGGGAGGGAAGACTGTATCTGCGAAACAAATAACATAATATCATCTGCGTACAGTGCAATACGGTCCTCACCCGTCTTGTGTGGGACCCCTTTTACTTCCGGATCTGATCTGATGATTATTGCCAATGGTTCCATTGCCAGTGCAAAGAGTAGGGGTGACAGGGGGCAGCCCTGCCTAGTTCCCCTACCTAGGTCAAAGGAGGTAGATGTGAGGCCATTCAGCGCTATATTAGCCCTGGGATGCTTGTAAATTATCTGTATCCATGACACAAATGCAGGGCCGAATCCAAAACTAGACAGAACACTAGCTAAGTAGGTCCATTCCACAGAGTCGAAAGCCTTAGCCGCATCCAAGGAGGCCAGGGCCCAGTTGTTTTTGTTACGCTCGCCTATCTGCGCCACCGTCTGGACTCTCCTCAGATTATCAGACGTACTCCTCCCAGGGATGAACCCCGATTGATCCGGGTGAATAATGTCAGAGATGACGGAATTTAGTCTAAGAGCCAGTACTTTAGTCAGCAGTTTGTAATCTGTGTTGAGTAAAGAGATGGGCCTGTAAGATCCGCAATCCATTGGTGTTTTATCCGGCTTCAGAAGTACAATTATAGTCGCATCATACATTGAGGCCGGCAGAGTTCCTTTTCCAAAGGAGGCATTCAATATTTCCAGTAGTTGTGGTAGGAGTTGCTCCTGATATTTAGTGTATACCTCCAGGGGAAGTCCATCAGGGCCCGATGCCTTGCCCTTTGCCATGGTGGTCAATGCTTCCGATAGTTCAGGTAGCGTGATAGGGGCTTCCATAAACTCCCTCTGTGACTCCGTTAGTTGTGGAATCTCCATGTCCAGTAGGTAATCCCTGATGTTCTGTGTAGACACCTGTATTTTAGATTCGTAGAGTTCTTTGTAGAATTCAGTGAAGCGAGACATAATCCGCTCATTGTCGTGTACCACTACCCCTGCCGCGGAGTGAATACGCAATATTGCTGGCGAGGACGAATTACTATGAATCATGTGTGCCAGCAAGCTGCTGGATTGATTACCCAGTTCAAAGTATTTCTGGTTGGAGAAGAATATGCGACGCTTCGTTTTTTCCTGCAGGAGATGAACATATTCCCTGCCTCTCTGTAGCCACGTCTGTTGGTTCAATGGAGTGGGATCTTCTATGAATGCGGCCTCTAAAGTTGTACATTCAGCTGCCAGCAGTTGTTCCACCTCAGAGGCCTGCCTTTTGTGGTAGGAGATCGAGGACTGCAAACACCCACGCAGGTATGCCTTCAATGCGTCCCATAAGGCTGAGTGGTTGTCAAAGGGAAGGTTTTCTGCAAAGAACACTGTCAATTGATCCGGGATGCGGTCCTGATCCCCAAATACTTTAAGCCAGAATGGGTGAACTTTCCTAGGCCCTCTATATAGGTGATGGGGTCGTAAATTGAGCTTTACTATTATAGGAGAGTGATCTGACAGTGCTCTGGGTAAGTGAGAGATACTTTCCAACATGCCGTAAGCTCTGGCGTTACTACACACATAATCAATCCTGGATAGTGAGTTTCTCCCAGGTGTGAAGCATGTGTATTCGCGACCATTGGGATGGCGCTGTCTCCACATATCTATCCAACCCATCTCCCCCAAAAAGCCCGCCAGCGGAGTAGACCCGGGCAGATGCCCAGGGACCGGACCTGGATAAAACTTGTCTGTGGAAGGATCTAGAAGAAGGTTGAAGTCTCCCATACATATCACCCCAGCTGCTGGAAATTGGGATGCAAATTTGGCCGCCTCATATAACACAGTCATGGAGGCCGGAGGAGGAAGATAAAGCCCAATCAGTACGAACTGCTGACCTTCAATCCATGCATGCACGAAAATTGACCTGCCCTCCTTGTCTGTCTGCAGTGCACCCGGTTCCCATCTGAGCGATCTATGTATCAAAATGGAAACCCCTCTAGAATATGTACTGTGCGTAGAATGGGCCGACCACTGAATCCATGTTCTATTTAAGCAGCTGACAGTAGATTGTATAAGATGTGTTTCTTGAAGGCATATTATCTGTGGACCCTGCTGCCGGATAAATGAAAAAGTCAGGTTCCTCTTATGGGAGTCTCCCAGACCCCTCACATTCACAGAAAGAATAGATAATGTCATAATACTTCAATTGCTAAGAATATACCAGTAAGAGAACAATGATAAATGCTTTCAGTTGAGATATGCAGTAAAACAGTCAGGTTATCAGCAATAACAAATATAGAACAACCAATGCTATGCACTGATTGCTACGCTTTTTTATTATCACAAAAGTGATAATTGAGGCAAAACGGGGGATCACCTATATATCAGATGACTAATACAGGTGAGCAGGAACAAAGAAAAAAGGAAGAAAGCACAATTGAGGTAAAAGGAACCGGCGTTGTGATTCCCAATTTCGCGGGTAATTATCCGCTAACTACAAACATTACATATTGTTTTTCTTAGAAAAGATAAGCCAGTTTCCACCCGCCCATTATGCAAATTATCAACTTAACTTGAGAGGTCATGTATACAGAGAGTAATACCCTTTATAGTCATCTGCTTTACGGCGCCCATTACATCAATATAATAATTAACAACGGTATTACTACATGTTTCGCAATTCTTCTCTCAGAACTTTGCATATAAGAAATTACGAGAATAATATAAGGCAGAACTTGCATGAGACCATCGTTCCAGGATAAGATAGATTAATACTCATCTGGACATCCAAAACGAGATCCCATGCAGGAAGGCAGGTGTAACAAGTGTTCACAGTGAACAGTTCCATATGTTGTTGCAGTCTCCAGTTCTATCTTCGAGGAGAGCGTCCCAGTGAAGACAGCCATTCATCCGCCTCCAACGGTGTGTTGAAGAAAACCGTCTTGTCTTGGTGTATAACCCGCAATCGCGCTGGAAACGCCATTGAATAAAGAATTTGATGATCTCGCAACCGTTTCTTGACTGGTACAAATGAAGCCCTCGTTTTCTGTAATGCCGCAGAAAAATCAGGATAGTGGTATTCTGGAATCGGATTTCTCCATGCGTACAGGCAGCTTGCAGGATAGCGTCCCGGTCCCGACTGCTGAGGAAGCGTGCTAGCAGAGGTCTCGGTGGGGCGCCCGGCGGCGGTGTTCTGCCAGGTACACGATGCGCCCTTTCAATGGTATAAGATGACGATAATACAGCATTTGGTAGAATTTCTTTAAACCAGGCTTCAATAAAGGAACTGGGGTCTCTGCCTTCACAGCGCTCAGGGAGCCCAAGGATCCGTATATTATTGCGTCTCAGGCGATTTTCCAGGTCGTCTGCTCGCTGTAGCCATTGAGTAGCCACTCTATCCAGCTGTGCCAGCTTTCCTGTCTGTGGCGCCACTTTATCTTCTAGCCCAGAAATGCGGTCCTCCGTCTCCCTCACCCGGTCCCTTAAGTTCTGCAGGTCCTGTCTGAGGAGTCCCACATCCGACTTTACTTCAGCAATCTTTCCTGTCAGGGAAGAGGTGGAGAGCTGTATAGCGTCCAGGAGCTTGGCTGATACCTGCGCCAGCGTTAGTTCCGGCTCAGGAGCAGGCTGAGCCTCTGGCTGTGTGTTCTCTGGTGGAGGAGGCGGCAAGGAGGAAGAGGCGTCGGCGCCATCTTGAGGAGCAGCGCGGGCAAACTCCTTCAACTTCTCTGCAGCCATGGAATGCCGTGTACGGTTCATGTTACCCTCTTTATGTCGGCGAGGTCGTCTTCTGGCTCTGTGAGGAATTGTAGCGGTATGTCAGCAGGATAAATGTAGGGAAATCGGGGCCGAAAGCGGAGCTCCTAAATCATGCGACCGGTCCCGTCGGCAGTTGGCCACGCCCCCCCTTGTTGAATCATCTTAAACGTCCGAGCATTTAGTTTACCTGTAAAAATGTGTGGAAATGAACAATCATTTTAAAGCTGCGCCGACTGGCAGTAAAGCCGGATGACAGCTCGGTGTCCGGCTTCTATTTGTGTCCCCATCCTAACAAAAAAACGTTCAACTCATTCATTATTATCCTACTCTTTGAAGCTGAGCGTCCACTCTCCACATCCGCAGTGTCTGGTCCCGTGACCAAGTCACCAGCTGATAGTCTTTTAGTCCTAGGGCGAAGAAAAAAAAGCAAAACACAAATCAAAGTAGATAATCGTTATAAATTGTAATAATAAGTAAGAAAACGAAGAAGACACACATGATCATATAAAAAATGTATTAAGGTCTAGATCTACCTCTGAACATCATGTTACGGAGTACATATAGAATATACATAAACAGTGGAGTCACTGCGTACATACATTACATTACTTATCCTGTACTGATCCTGAGTTACATCCTGTATTATACTCCAGAGCTGCACTCACTATTCTGCTGGTGGAGTCACTGTGTACATACATTACTTATCCTGTATTATACTCCAGAGCTGCACTCACTATTCTGCTGGTGGAGTCACTGTGTACATACATTACATTACTTATTCTGTAATGATCCTGAGTTACATCCTGTATTATACTCCAGAGCTGCACTCACTATTCTGCTGGTGGAGTCACTGTGTACATACATTACTTATCCTGTACTGATCCTGAGTTATATCCTGTATTATACTCCAGAGCTGCACTCACTATTCTGCTGGTGGAGTCACTGTGTACATACATTACATTACTTATCCTGTACTGATCCAGAGTTACATCCTGTATTATACTCCAGAGCTGCACTCACTATTCTGCTGGTGGAGTCACTGTGTACATACATTACTTATCTTGTACTGATCCTGAGTTATATCCTGTATTATACTCCAGAGCTGCACTCACTATTCTGCTGGTGGAGTCACTGTGTACATACATTACATTACTTATCATGTACTGATCCTGAGTTACATCCTGTATTATACCCCAGAGCTGCACTCACTATTCTGCTGGTGGAGTCACTGTGTACATACATTACATTACTTATCCTGTACTGATCCTGAGTTACATCCTGTATTATACTCCAGAGCTGCACTTCCTATTCTGCTGGCGGAGTCACTGTGTACATACATTACATTACTTATCCTGTACTGATCCTGAGTTACATCCTGTATTATACTCCAGAGCTGCACTCACTATTCTGCTGGTGAAGTCACTGTGTACATACATTACATTACTTATCCTGTACTGATCCTGAGTTATATCCTGTATTCTACTCCAGAGCTGCACTCACTATTCTGCTGGTGGAGTCACTGTGTACATACATTACATATCCTGATCTTGAGTTACCTCCTGTATTATATTCCAGAGCTGCACTCACTATTCTGCTGGGGGAGTCACTGTGTACATACATTACATTACTTATCCTGTACTGATCCTGAGTTATATCCTGTATTATACTCCAGAGCTGCACTCACTATTCTGCTGGTGGAGTCACTGTGTAGATACATTACATATCCTGATCTTGAGTTACCTCCTGTATTATATTCCACAGCTGCACTCACTATTCTGCTGGGGGAGTCACTGTGTACATACATTACATTACTTATCCTGTACTGATCCTGAGTTACATCCTGTATTATACTCCAGAGCTGTACTCACTATTCTGCAGGATTTAGAGCTGAAATTTACCAGCATTTCCTGCTTATTCGGTGTCTGTACAGAGATTGCTCTGGTCATTTAAACTATGGGAACTATGGTCTCTTTACTCCGGGCTCTGTACAGTTAACTGATATAGGAAAAACTAACTGCCCCCTTGCACTATAGGGGTTAGTACTATGCTGTAGACTACAGTCAGACTGCTCCACCATCTGGTAGGAGCGACTCCGACACGAACGGCTATTAAAGCACTTTGCCTGCAAAGAAGATTTACATTGGAGCTTTGTATTTGCTGCAATTACTGCACGAGCTGCAAGAAAATGTCACAAAGATCACACAGCTAAACGCATCCAATATCTGGATCAGTAACGATACCCGGATAAGTAATGCATCAGAGGGCGTGCAGTGTAACTAGCTAATTACCACATTTTGCACATGGTCACATGTTTATTCTTTGGGGGAGGATTATAATAATTGACCACTTTGCCCAGAATATAATCATAGATTAGTAAGGGGGACCAACCTTCCTTCTGCTTTCTCCACTGAAACTCGAGCACCACGTCATCATGTCCCACGAAGATGTGAACCGGGGAATGAAGATCGTAGACGTTCCAGAGCAGAAGACTGTTCTCCCTGCGCAGCTGGGGGACCATGACTGTGACCAGGCCGTTGCTGAAGGGCTGAGGTGTAAAAATAAATGAACAGATTGCAGGACGGCTGCTCGTCAGCTGCCTACGCACATTCATGAGAAATTCTAGGGTACAGTCATCAATCACATTTCTGGAAAATGCAGAAAGTTTATAGATTGAGCCAAGTTATAGGATTCCAGCTCCGGAGGGATTTGAGGTAAAGACTATATTAAAGGTGTAGTCCATTTTGGAGAATCCCTTTCCATGTGCCCTATTAGGGCTTAAGAAGTAACTGATCCTCCAATCAGGATGTTCGTGTGATCGAATGGAATCTATGGCCATGCATGATTTTCAATGGACACGGCAGGTCCTACGGAGCGAGAGCAGTGGTTCTGAACAATAGAGGGGGCCTGGATCAGGCAAAGTTAACCTGTATTACCATAGGTCCTCATAGGGAATTTTACAAGGGCCATTCTGAATCAGACAACCCCTTGCCTTGATAGCCTACAAGCATGGATGGCCAAAAATGGCACTAGGCTTACCGTGTATCGTGCTTTCCATACTGGCACTTGGCACGCCAAGACACTCAGACACTTCCGGGGCTGCCGTGAATCCCAGAACTGAAAGAAAAAATAATAGGATCTTCTTAATCTTCAGGGGTCCAAAAGACTTGGAATAGCAGATGTGTTAACAGTCAGGCATGCTTACTACTGTTCAGTGGCATTGTGGGCACCGTGGGCATTTGCCTAGGGTCTCTTGGTGCCAGTAATATCCAGATTTAATTGTATCTGTGTCCTCCCCGCCCTCCGGTGCCCCATGATGCCTCCAGTATCTTCAGAGTCTACCAACGCCCCTGCGACTGTTAAAAACTGTTTCCATTTACCTTAATATAGAGTGACCCCCTATTTTCTCAGAATTCAGAGATCAGACCCCCGCAGATCGAGATTATATGCCATAAAAGTAAAGAGTGGGACAAGTTCTATAATCACAACTAACGGCTGAGAAAATCCACGTCTTCAAGACATTTAAAACCCAATGACGGTCATAATGACGTCCGAACATCAAGTATTAATAAAAGCCAAAATAAAAACCACATTAAAGTAAAACTTCACTCTGTAGAAACCCTCAAGCAGATGCTGTGATGATCCGTTATTTGGAGATTTTCCCCGGATCACCATAAAATAGGATTGTTTTATAGCCGGAGGCTGGAGGCGCGCCGGGTACCAGGCACAAAATGTAAAATGCTGAGTCTTTCGGGAGTCATTTCCTTTAGTGTCAGAGGCTGCAATGTAATTACTAAGCCCCCCCGCTCTTTCCTCTATGTGTAAAGCTGCCAATACACTGTAGATGAGTCATCAGCGGAGACAGTTATTCCTCCGACTCCCCCATATTCATACACGCTTGGCTTACGCATGTGTTTTTGGGAAGAGGGGGAATAGGCTGCTGCCAGACTCTTTCAAAATGGCTAGCCCTCCTCTCCCCTGACACCAACAGTCGGCAGAGAATCAGGAGACCCCCATACACAATGGATAGTCGAAATTGGCAGGTTTGGCCGACATTCATCTAATGTGTGTGGGCTCCTCCACGTGTCATCGCTGATTGCAACGGACAAAATGCCTGCAAAGTAAAATATCACAATATTAATATTATACAGTGCAACCATTGAGCCGACTACCCAAAGTTGCATTACATAGTGGTCTCCAGGGGAGGTGGTCTTCTCAAAGAAGATGTCCAGGATGCATAACTGAAAATCTGTCATAGGAAATCTGGACTGGATTAAAGGGGTTGTCCACTAACCGGACAACTGATGACCTATCCACCGGCTAAGTCATCAGTGTATGATCGGTGGGGGTCCGACACCCGGAACCCACACCGATCAGCTGCTCCAGGTGCCTCTGGGTACCAATGCTGGAAGCAGATGGCTCCGGTCACGGAATAGCGGCAGAGCTGCAGCAGGGGCGCTATGCGATGTATGGAGCCAACTGCTTCCGGACACTGCATACTGTGCAATGATATCCGGTGCCCACAGGCAGCTGATCGGTGGGGGGTTCGGGTGTCGGACCGATCATATACTGATGACTAGTACAGTGGATAGGTCATCAGTTGTCTGGTAGTGGAAAACCCCTTTAAGG
This sequence comes from Rhinoderma darwinii, assembly GCF_050947455.1. Classification (NCBI taxonomy): domain Eukaryota; kingdom Metazoa; phylum Chordata; class Amphibia; order Anura; family Rhinodermatidae; genus Rhinoderma; species Rhinoderma darwinii. Next base: position 83,479,709 of record NC_134695.1, read on the forward strand.
GTATGGTCTTCTAGAAGAGGTGGTCTTTTGAAATCTGTTGAACCGCCCTCCCCCTTGGCATTTTTTAGCGCTGCTGTCCTCTAATTGGGGCAGAGGGGTCTTTGGGCACCTCAGGAACCAAAGCCAGATGGAGCTCTCTGCCCCCCTTATAACTACACCACTAGTGAAAATTAATTGTAGCTGCGATTTAGGCAAGGACTCTACAACTTGTATTTTAAACCAAACCTCAATATCCAAAACCCCCACCAGTCCCATACACAGACATCCAGGAAGCTGAGATATAGGGAGCTGTTTGGCTAAGGCCACCATTGATTTTCTCCCCCTTTCCTGTTCCTCTGCAGGGTTATGGACTTTACTTTTTTCCACTCCTGCAGAGCTGCTATTTAGTAAGAGGAAGGAAATGATGAGAGGCCATCAACTTTCAAGCGTGAAGACCCTACAAAGAGCGCCCCCTGTCACATCGCCCTGGACCCCCCGACTCGGGGTAAGAAGTGGTCCTCAGGTTCATTGCAGTCCCACTTGATATTTCAGGTTTTGGAGGGAGGGATTGTACATCCATGAACATTACCTTAACAGAGTTGTCTTGGCTTGAAGTTGCTAGGACGTATTCATTGTCTGGATGCCAGTCTATGCCGTGGATCTTATATAAGTGGGCGGCGATGTACTCCACTGCCGTGCTGGGTTTCTGGAACGATGGATTTAATTAGGACTGGATGAATCTCTGCGGCCGCAGATCAATAATAAAATGTAATTATGCAATCTCCGTCTAGTGTATTAGTGAGCCAGCCCCTCCCCCACACCCTCCTGCTCCCACTTATTGAGTCTATGACGATCACTCACCCTCCGATCCCAAATCCTCACGTCCCCGTCGTGACTCGTGGCGAGACAATTTGTGTTCTTTTTGTTCCACTTCACCTGTGAGGCACCAGCTGCAGGAGAGAAGTCAATTATTACCAATATTTATTATTCCCTGTAATCAGCCAATTCCTCCTGGGGAGATGCCGACTGTAGGACAGGTGAATGCAATCTATTGTTCCCTGTTATCAGTCATTTCAGGCGGGGTCTGTACGGCTCTTCTATAGGATGACACATATCTCAGGCGCGGGAACCACCGGAGACATTTATAACCCTGGAAAATAAGTGACCCGCCACCACAAGATCAGATCACAGATGAGAAGTAGTCCGCACCACTTGCTGCAACACCCACCTACAGCGGACAGGGAGACGGCTGGTTTCCGTGTGTCTCTGAGGGAAGGAAAAAGACGGAAATAAATATCTGAATTAAAAATGACAATTAACCCTTTCAAACACCTTTTTAAAATTTGAATCTACTTATAATGATGAGTAACTTTGCTCTGCGGCGAGCCCGAGGACAACCGTGCGGGGGGGGCCCAGGACAAAAGTGCGGGCGGGGCCCTGGAACAACCGTGCGTGCGGAGCCGAGGACAACCGTGCGGCCGGGGCCGAGGACAAGCGTGCGGCCGGGGGCCGAGGACAAGCGTGCGGCCGGGGGCCGAGGACAAGCGTGCGGCCGGGGGCCGAGGACAAGCGTGCGGCCGGGGGCCGAGGACAAGCGTGCGGCCGGGGGCCGAGGACAAGCGTGCGGCCGGGGGCCGAGGACAAGCGTGCGGCCGGGGGCCGAGGACAAGCGTGCGGCCGGGGGCCGAGGACAAGCGTGCGGCCGGGGGCCGAGGACAAGCGTGCGGCCGAGGACAAGCGTGCGGCCGGGGCCGAGGACAACAGTGCGGGCGGGGCCGAGGACAAGCGTGCGGCCGGGGCCGAGGACAACAGTGCGGGCGGGGCCGAGGACAACCGTGCGGGCGGGGCCGAGGACAACCGTGCGGGCGGGGCCGAGGTCAACCCTGCAGTGAGACCGAGAAAAGGTTGAAATGGTATGAATATGACATTACCTACTATGGTGGGAACCCCCTATAAAATGGATTGTCCAGGAGTAGAAAGACATAGCTGGTGTCTTCCAAAAACATCCCCACACCTGTCCTCTTCATTCACTTTAATAGTGCTGACCTGCAATACCAGATACAACCCACACATAGGTGTGGCGCTGCTTCTGAAAGAAAGCAGCCATGTTGACTTACTTGACGTCCCAGATGTAAATGTAGGTGTCGATAGAGCTGGTGACCAGCATGTCCGGCTCAAACACGGACCAGTCCAGGTCGCTGCAAAGGACAAAGACACTACATTGTTAGCACGGGAGCTGAGCTGTAATCCTGTGACTCGCTATGATATAAATGATATGACTGACCTGATGACTCGTGTGTGTCCCTGCAAGGAGGTGGCGATGTCTCCGCTGCCGTCCCTCCACTGATACAGGTCTACTCGCTGGTTACTCTGGAACAGAGAAGGTTGAGATGGTCATACAGATCAGATCACCCCTGAAATCCCCACTTAGATGGACATTCAGTTTAGCAGAATATATAGGAGATAAGAGGCTGCCTGACACCGCTTATCTCCAGAGGAAACGAAGGGTTGGACAAACAAAAATCAAGTTTCTCCCTTCTAAAAACATTCACAATGTAAAGTCTATGAGGCAGATGTCGAGTAGTCACCGCCAGGGGCCCCTGGATCATCATAACCTCTGATATTACTTTTATATAAACTCATCTCAACTCCACAATTATATAACACGCAGGAAACTTACCGAAGCAGCAAAAAAGTGAGCGTAGCTTTCATGGGGATTCCACTGCACCGCGCCGATGTCCCACTTGCTTTGCCGGGATATTTTCCTGGGGCCTTCGTTGGGGGTCTCCAGACTCACGATGTACAGAAAACGGCGGCTGTTACAGACAGAAACCACATTAACCCAGAATGGACAGTGTCACATGACCGCGTCATCCAATGGTAGATGAAGCTCATTTGCATATATATATATAACATTAGACAATGGAGATTTTGACATATATATTCAGGCCGGTCGGAGCAGCGCTATGTAGGCACGTCTCATTCAGTTACACCACCTGTGCCAACCCAAGGTAGAGGAAGACGTGGCTGGCAAAGCACGGAGGACACTATAGGTTGATGTATTGCGGGAGGGGGGGCTGACAGTGCCCTCTGTAAGCCAATCACCATAGAGCGGAGTCTGACATCCGTCATTATGACAGGGCGCAGGGATCGGATGCTTTGTGTTACTGCAGCACCGGCCTCCTCACCCCGCTGTACATTATATTTATAACCGGACTCCTGCCCCTCGCTCCCCGCCTCAACCACGCAAGATAAAGCGGATTACGTTTTTTGCAGGTGGAAATTCTGCCTTAAAATTCTGTTTGGAAGTTTGAGACAGATTTTCGTCTCCCTGCACGTCGATTTTCGCTGCGTTTTTCGCCCGCGCCCATTGATCGCCGCGGGCATAAAACTCAGCGCAATATACGCTTTCTCTGCCTCCCATTGATATCAATGGGAGGTCAGGGGCCTAAACGCCCGAAGATAGGGCATGTCCCTTCTTTCTTTCGCGAGACGGTAAATTCTTCTCGCGGGAAAAAGACGCCTCCGCCTCCCATTGAAATCGATGGGAGGCATTTTTGGACGTTTTTTTGACGAGTTTTGCGGCGCAGTTTCCGTGTCAAAAAACTGTGTGTGAACATACCCTAAAGGTTCAGGAACCCAAAAAAAGCAGCAAAAAGATTGAAAATTATCCCCGGTCAAAATAAATCTGCTGAGGTAGTTAAGCAAACATCATGAGAAATCTCACATTGTCCAGGAGACCATTAGGTCATGGTCACAGCAGACAGTATCACACATGATAGGATTAGATACACAGCTCAGCAGACCGTATCACACATGATAGGATTAGATACACAGCTCAGCAGACAGTATCACACATGATAGGATTAGACACAGCTCAGCAGACCGTATCACACATGATAGGATTAGATACACAGCTCAGCAGACAGTATCACACATGATAGGATTAGATACAGTAGCTCAGCAGACAGTATCACACATGATAGGATTAGATACAGTAGCTCAGCAGACAGTATCACACATGATAGGATTAGATACACAGCTCAGCAGACAGTATCACACATGATAGGATTAGATACACAGCTCAGCAGACAGTATCACACATGATAGGATTAGATACACAGCTCAGCAGACAGTATCACACATGATAGGATTAGATACACAGCTCAGCAGACAGTATCACACATGATAGGATTAGATACACAGCTCAGCAGACAGTATCACACATGATAGGATTAGATACACAGCACAGCAGACAGTATCACACATGATAGGATTAGATACACAGCTCAGAAGACAGTATCACACATGATAGGATTAGATACAGCGGCTCAGCAGACAGTATCACACATGATGGGATTAGATACAGCGGCTCAGCAGACAGTATCACACATGATGGGATTAGATACACAGCTCAGCAGACAGTATCACACATGATAGGATTAGATACAGTGGCTCAGAAGACAGTATCACACATGATAGGATTAGATACAGTAGCTCAGCAGACAGTATCACACATGATAGGATTAGATACAGTAGCTCAGCAGACAGTATCACACATGATAGGATTAGATACAGTAGCTCAGCAGACAGTATCACACATGATAGGATTAGATACACAGCTCAGCAGACAGTATCACACATGATAGGATTAGATACACAGCTCAGCAGACAGTATCACACATGATAGGATTAGATACACAGCTCAGCAGACAGTATCACACATGATAGGATTAGATACACAGCTCAGCAGACAGTATCACACATGATAGGATTAGATACACAGCACAGCAGACAGTATCACACATGATAGGATTAGATACACAGCTCAGAAGACAGTATCACACATGATAGGATTAGATACAGCGGCTCAGCAGACAGTATCACACATGATGGGATTAGATACACAGCTCAGCAGACAGTATCACACATGATAGGATTAGATACAGCGGCTCAGCAGACAGTATCACACATGATGGGATTAGATACACAGCTCAGCAGACAGTATCGCACATGATAGGATTAGATACACAGCTCAGCAGACAGTATCACACATGATAGGATTAGATACACAGCTCAGCAGACAGTATTAGATCGGTAGCCACAATGCAGTGCCGGATCCATAGTATGACGGATTCCACTGCTGCCTGAGAGACCCTATTGGCTTGAGGTGAGGTCTGACAGGTTTCGTCCTGGTTTCCGTTGTTTTGACAGGTATTTTGGCGCTGCACGCTGTAAAATCTGTCAGACCTTGTGATGGAGGCTCCAACGCAAATGTGAGTTAAGTCTAACAAAATAACAATTCAGCAGATAAAACGTAAAAAGAGACTCACCCAGAGAGAACCGCAAGCTGCCCCTGACAGTCCACGGACATCGCCGTCGCCTAAAATAAACGATAACAAAGGTGAAAAGTTAGAGGTGAATTCACTGAACGATTCTACGTAGACAGACATAACCGCCATGCGAGGCCTTTCGACACATCTGATTGGCTGAGACATCTCTGCAAACGAGCCCTGATTGGAGGATCTGTGAGAAGTTTTCCCATTTGTTAGAGAAAGTCCGTCAGTACCACAATGGAGTTTGGGCAGTTGCCGAGCAACAGGCACTGAACTCAGTCAGAGACCACCGGGACCGTCATGCACCTGCCTCCAGTCCTCAACATTAGGACATAAGGGTAATAAATATATTTTTTTCATTATTGCAGATAACTAGATACCTGTAATTACCTCTTACAGGTACCGGCTGCCGTATTCTGCCTGCCGCGGGGGGAGGGGCATATTTGCTGATGGAGAATCATTAACACAAACGTGGTCACCGCTCAGTGTTGCTAGGCAACCATCCGAAGTCATTATTCATCAGGACTCCCTAATGAATCATAACGGAAAACTCAATTTTAACTCCTGAAACTTTTGGGGCATGCTGGGAGTTGTAGTTCTGCAGCAGCTGGAGAGCCCCAGCGTGCATGTTTATCTCAACGGGGGGGGGGGAAGGGAATAAGGCGAAGTTCACACTAGCATTCGTATACGTTTACCGCTCCTCCGTCAGAGGCAGGGAGGATCGAAATATTAAACGGAAAGCAACGGTTTCGTTAGAATTACTATTGATTTTACTGGTAATTCTTCTTTTGTTTCGGTTGCTTTCCGTTTGTCTCCGTTCACAAGGTTTCTGGTTTTTTTCACAGAAAGAAAAGTTCTGCAGATTTCACTTTTGCGGTCGGAGACAAACGGAAAGCAACCGAAACAAAAGACGAATTACCAGTGAAATCAATAGTAATTCTAACGGAACCGTTGCTTTCCGTTTAATATTTCGATCCTCCCTTCCTCTGACGGAGGAGCGGTAAACGTATACGAACGCTAGTGTGAACTTAGCCTAAGGGAACGTGCACGCGGATTATTCTCGGCCCTTTTTTCGGCCAAAAAGGCGGAAACAGAACGCCTTCAAACATCTGCCCATTGCTTTTAATGGGAAAAACGGCGTTCTGTTCCGACGTGCCGTTCCTTACGCGCCCGTTTTTAAAACCGGTCGCGCAAAAAAACGCCCGTGAAAAAGAAGTGCATGTCACCTCTTGAGCCGTTTTTCATTGACTCTATAGAAAAACCGCTCCAAAAACGGCCGTAAAAAACACAGCGAAAAACGCAAGTTGCTAAAAAAAAAACTCGGAAAATCAGGAGCTGTTTCCCCTTGGAAAAAGCTCCGTATTTTCAGATGTTTTTTATTAGGGGTGTGTTCACCGGGGGTGTTTTCAGGCGTATTTCGGGGCGCCTGTAAAAACGGAAGCTGAACACCTCCAAATATCTGCCCATTGATTTCACTGGGAAATACGGCGTTCTGTTCCGACGGGGCATGTTTTTACGCCTCGTTTTCCAAAAACGGCACCTAAAATGACGCTCACGAAATAGAAGTGCAGGCGACTTCTTGGGATGGTTTTGGAGCCGTTTTTCATTGACTTTATAGAAAACAGCTCCAAAAACGACCGCGAAAAACGCAAGTTGCTAAAAAAAAACGGCTGAAAATCAGGAGCGGTTTTCCCTTGAATACAGCTCGGTATTTCCAGACGCTTTTGGTTAAGCGTGTGAACATACCCGAAGGCCTCACGTCAAATTCAGTTTCTTCGTCAGGGTGCTATGCGGTTTTTTAATGGCTATCACAAGGACACATTCATTTCTATGGGGCCATGCACATTTTCCTTGTTTTAACGGAACCGTGTGGCCGTTCCGACAAAAATAGTTCAGGTCATACTCTTGTCCGTTTTTGACGGAACAGTCTCGGCCATTCCATTCATTTGGTCCGTGGAAACAACCGACTGCACACGGAAGCCATCCATGTGCGGTCCGTGTTTCACGGATCCATCATTAGCGGCCGTACGACCGGCCATGGAAGGGTGTATGAGGCCTAAGCCACCGACAGTGGAGTCTTATCTTCTGTGGAAACAAAGAATGGGGTCCAACATGCTTGATCCGCCATTCCCCCAACATCTGCCGTCCGGAGAGTCGGGTGGTCCCCATACACATTACAGCGTCAGCCAATGCAGTCAAAATCAGCGGGTTCGGTTGTCTAATGTGTTTGGGCTCCTTAACAAACACTCTGTAGTATTAGGGGTTCTCAGCCTCTGTACGTAAACAAGGATGTTCTCATTCACTGAAAGCAAGCAGAGGTCTTGAGTATAAGGAATTGAAACAAAGTCTGTTAGAAAACCTTCACGTCTCCTCTAGGCAACTACAAGTCCAAGCATACTAGCCATAGATCGTCATGATGAGACTTGTAGTTCCTCAGGAGCTGAAGGAATCTCCCAGCATCCCCTCTGCCCCTCGTCAGTCCCATTGAACGCAGCTATGTGCTGCACATGCGCAGTATGTCCTGTTGACATTTCTACACTTGTGATTAACACACACCCCCCTAATTATCCACCAAAGTTCTCGGGTCACCCCCACAGAGGACCCTTCCCCTCTCACCACCGTTCACTGACCTGCGAGTCCCGGAATTCCACCACCACGTTCTCGCTGCTCCAGTGAGCCGCCATCTTTTCTCTCCCACGGGCCAGCAGCAGAGACAACAACAAACGTCGTGCGTCATCACGTAGCCGTCACCTAGCAACCAACTCACGCTACCGCGCATGGTGTTCTGGGAGGTGTAGTTTTAATTCTTTAGATTGCAATTCTCAGTGTCACCGCTAGAGATCAGTAGAGAGCAAGGACGTTTTTGACTAGTTCTACAAAAATCACCAGATCAAATGGATCAGGATTTAAAGGATTTCTCCAGGATTAAGAATGAAAAATTATGGCATTATGAGATATTATAATATCATGTCTGTTTCGAATCTGTACAGATTTAACGCTCTTAAAACATATGAAGGCAATATAGCTACAGGGGAAGACGAACCCATGATGTATCTTCCATCTGCTCCATCTAAGGCTATGTTCACACGCTAAAGTAAAAACGGCTGTAAAATACGGAGCTTTTTTCAAGGGAAAGCAGCCTCTTATTTTCAGCTGTTTTTTTTTAGACGTTTTTGGAGCTGTTTGGAGTCCATGGAAAACGGCTCCATTTACGTCTGAAGAAGTGACATGACACTTCTTTGGCGCGGCCGTCTATTTACGCGCCGTCTTTTGACAGCGACGCGTAAATATACGCCTCGTGTGAACAGACAAACGTCAGCCCATTGCTTTCAATGGGCAGATGTTTGCCAACGCTATCGAGGCGCATTTTCGGACGTAATTCAAGGCGTAAAATGCCCGAATTACGTCCGTAATTAGTGTGTGTGAACATACCCTAAGGCTGGATTCACACGACCATGTTCGGTCTGTAATGGACGGAACGTATTTGTGCCGCAAGTCCCGGACCGAACACAGTCCAGGGAGCTGGGCTCCTAGCATCATAGTTATGTACGACGCTAGGAGTCCCTGCCTTGCTGCGGGACAACTGTCCCGTACTGAAAACATGATTACAGTACGAGACAGTAGTTCCACGGAGAGGCAGGGACTCCTAGCATCGTACATAACTATGATTCTAGGGGCCCGGCTCCCTGCAGTGTGTCCGGTCCGGGACTTGCGGCCGAAAATACGTTCCGTCCTTTACGGACCGAACATGCTCGTGTGAATCCAGCCTAAGGGTGGATTTACACGAGCGTGTGTGTTTTGCGCACGCAAAAAACATGGCGTTTTGCCTGCGCAAAAGGCACTTAACAGCTCCGTGTGTCATGATCATATGATGCGCGGCTGCGTGCTTTTCGCGCAGCCGCCATCATTATGACACTCTGTTTGGATGTTTGTAAACAGAAAAGCACGTGGTGCTTTTCTGTTTGCAATCATAGTTTGCCTGCTGTTGCGCGAATCACGCAGATCCCACGGAGGTGCCTCCGTGTGGCATGCGTGATTTTCACGCACTTATTGAGCTTCAATGGGTGCATGATGCGCGAAAAACGCAGAAATATAGGACCTGTCGTGAGTTTTACGCAGCGGACTCGCTCTGTGCAAAAAACACTGACAGTCTGCACTGCCCCATAGACTAGCATAGGTCCGTGCGACGCCCGTGAAAAGCACGCGCGTTGCACGGACGTATTACACGTTCGTGTAAATCCGTCCTTATAGTGACATATCAGAAGTTTGGATTGGTGGGGGTCCGAGCACTGAGACCCCCACCAATCGCTAGATAAAGTGCTCGTGTGAGCGCTCTGCCGCTGTTTGGCTTTTTCCGGAAAGCCGATGTATCGGAGTACGGGCTCATAGACTTTCTGTTGAGTCCGTACACCAATACATTTATTAATGGAAAAAGACGAACAGACACGAAGAGAGCAGCTGTATCTAATCCTATCATGTGTGATACTGTCTGCTGAGCTGTGTATCTAATCCTATCATGTGTGATACTGTCTGCTGAGCTGTATATCTAATCCTATTATGTGTGATACTGTCTGCTGAGCTGTGTATCTAATCCTATCATGTATGATACTGTCTGCTGAGCTGTGTATCTAATCCTATCATGTGTGATACTGTCTGCTGAGCTGTGTATCTAATCCTATCATGTATGATACTGTCTGCTGAGCTGTGTATCTAATCCTATCATGTGTGATACTGTCTGCTGAGCTGTATATCTAATCCTATTATGTGTGATACTGTCTGCTGAGCTGTGTATCTAATCCTATCATGTGTGATACTGTCTGCTGAGCTGTATATCTAATCCTATCATGTGTGATACGGTCTGCTGAGCTGTGTATCTAATCCTATCATGTGTGATACTGTCTGCTGAGCTGTATATCTAATCCTATTATGTGTGATACTGTCTGCTGAGCTGTGTATCTAATCCTATCATGTATGATACTGTCTGCTGAGCTGTGTATCTAATCCTATCATGTGTGATACTGTCTGCTGAGCTGTATATCTAATCCTATTATGTGTGATACTGTCTGCTGAGCTGTGTATCTAATCCTATCATGTGTGATACTGTCTGCTGAGCTGTGTATCTAATCCTATCGTGTGTGATACTGTCTGCTGAGCTGTATATCTAATCCTATTATGTGTGATACTGTCTGCTGAGCTGTGTATCTAATCCTATCATGTGTGATACTGTCTGCTGAGCCGCTGTATCTAATCCTATCATGTGTGATACTGTCTGCTGAGCTGTGTATCTAATCCTATCATGTGCGATACTGTCTGCTGAGCTGTATATCTAATCCTATTATGTGTGATACTGTCTGCTGAGCTGTGTATCTAATCCTACCATGTGTGATACTGTCTGCTGAGCCGCTGTATCTAATCCTATCATGTGTGATACTGTCTGCTGAGCTGTGTATCTAATCCTATCATGTGCGATACTGTCTGCTGAGCTGTATATCTAATCCTATTATGTGTGATACTGTCTGCTGAGCTGTGTATCTAATCATATCATGTGTGATACTGTCTGCTGAGCTGTGTATCTAATCCTATCATGTGTGATACTGTCTGCTGAGCTGCTGTAGCTAATCCTATCCTGTGTGATACTGTCTGCTGAGCCTGTGTATCTAAGCCTATCCTGTGTGATACTGTGTGATACTGTCTATTGAGCCTGTGTATCTAAGCCTATCCTGTGTGATACTGTCTGCTGAGTCTGCGTATCTAATCCTATCATGTGTGATACTGTCTGCTGAGCTGTGTATCTAATCCTATCATGTGTGATACTGTCTGCTGAGCCGTGTATCTAATCCTATCATGTGTGATACTGTCTGCTGAGCTGTGTATCTAATCCTATCATGTGTGATACTGTCTGCTGTATATCTAATCCTATCATGTGTGATACTCCCTGCTGTGTATCTAAACCTATCATGAGTAATACTCTGTGTTGTGTATCTAAACCTATCATGTGTGATACTCTCTGCTGTGTATATAAACCTATCATGTGTGATACTCTCTGCTGTGTATCTAAACCTATCCTGTGTGATACTGTCTGCTAAGCTGTGTATCTCATCCTATCATGTGTGATACTGTCTGCTGAGCTGTGTATCTAATCCTATCATGTGTGATACTGTCTGCTGTGTATCTAATCCTATAATGTGCGACACTGTCTGCTGAGCCGCTGAATCTAATCCTATCATGTGTGATACTGTCTGCTGAGCTGTATCTAATCCTCTCATGTGTGATACTGTCTGCTGAGCTGTGTATCTAATCCTATCATGTGTGATACGGTCTGCTGAGCTGTGTATCTAATCCTATCATGTGTGATACGGTCTGCTGAGCTGTGTATCTAATCCTATCATGTGTGATACTGTCTACTGAGCTGTGTATCTAATCCTATCATGTGTGATACTGTCTGCTGAGCTGTGTATCTAATCCTATCATGTGTGATACTGTCTGCTGAGCTGTGTATCTAATCCTATCATGTGTGATACTGTCTGCTGAGCTGTATCTAATCCTATCATGTGTTATACTGTCTGCTAAACTGTGTATCTAATCCTATCATGTGTGATACTTTCTGCTGAGCTGTGTATCTAATCCTATCATGTGTGATACTTTCTGCTGAGCTGTGTATCTAATCCTATCATGTGTGATACTTTGTGCTGTGTATCTAATCCTATAATGTGTGATACTGTCTGCTGAGCTGTGTATCTAATCCTATCATGTGTGATACTGTCTGCTGAGCTGTGTATCTAATCCTATCATGTGTGATACTGTCTGCTGAGCAGCTGTATCTAATCCTATCATGTGTGATACTGTCTGCTGAGCTGCTGTATCTAATCCTATCATGTGTGATACTGTCTGCTGAGCTGTGTATCTAATCCTATCATGTGTGATACTGTCTGCTGAACTGCTGTATCTAATCCTATCATGTGTAATACTGTCTGCTGAGCCGTGTATCTAATCCTATCATGTGTGATACTGTCTGCTGAACTGCTGTATCTAATCCTATCATGTGTGATACTGTCTGCTGAGCTGCGTATCTATTCCTACCATGTGTGATACTGTCTGCTGAGCTGTGTATCTAATCCGATCATGTGTGATACTGTCTGCTGAGCCGCTGCATCTAATCCTATCATGTGTGATACTCTCTGCTGAGCTGTGTATCTAATCCCCTCATGTGTGATACTGTCTGCTGAGTTGTATCTAATCCTATCATGTGTGGTACTGTCTGCTGAGCTACTGTATCTAATCCTATCATGTGTGATACTGTCTGCTGAGCCGCTGTATCTAATCCTATCATGTGTGATACTGTCTGCTGAGCTGTGTATCTAATCCTATCATGTGTGATACTGTCTGCTGAGCTGTGGATCTAATCCTATCATGTGTGATACTGTCTGCTGAGCTGCGTATCTATTCCTACCATGTGTGATACTGTCTGCTGAGCTGTGTATCTAATCCTATCATGTGTGATACTGTCTGCTGAGCTGTGTATATAATCCTATCATGTGTGATACTGTCTGCTGAGCTGTGTATCTAATCCTATCATGTGTGACACTGTCTGCTGAGCCGCTGTATCTAATCCTATCATGTGTTATACTGTCTGCTAAACTGTGCATCTAATCCTATCATGTGTGATACTGTCTGCTGAGCTGCTGTATCTAATCCTATCATGTGTGATACTGTCTGCTGAGCTGTGTATCTAATCCTATCATGCGTGGTATTGTCTGCTGAGCTGTGTATCTAATCCTATCATGTGTGATACTTTCTGCTGAGCTGTGTATCTAATCCTATCATGTGTGATACTTTCTGCTGTGTATCTAAACCTATCGTGTGATACTGGCTATGTGGATACATTCCTCTTTATGAAATGCACATGTCCCAGATGTCAGTGATGAGGAGCTGGTTGCCCGGTAATATGCCAGGGACAATGAGGGGAGCAAAGGAGGAGAAGGGTTAATGTGCAGGACTAGGAGGGTAAGGAGAATGTGAAGGGGTTAATTCACAGGACATTGGGAAGGGGAGGAGCCGGCAGAGTCGCACATGCGCAGACCTCGTCGCTATTGTTCCAACCCAGCAACAAGCGGCGAGTCAGACAGAAGCAGCGGATACGTGTGATTGGGGATCGGAGCGGCAGGGACCCCCAGGCCTTAGAGACAGTGGGGAGCTCGGCGATGGACACCCCAGGTCTGGAGAGGCCTGATGGGCCCGTCACCCCGGAGACCTGAGTGAGAGAGCGGGCTCCTCACAGATAGCGCCCCCCGGAGGCTTCTCCAGCTCCCCGCCGTGCCCCGGGACATATGTGAGGCCGGCTCCTCTACCTGTGCGACACCCGCTCCTGTCCGCGCCCTCTCAGCCCTCAGCAGCCGCCCCATGGGGGGAAAGCAGAGCTCGGCCTCCCGCTCCCGGGCGCCGTTCCCCGGGGTGGCGTCAGGTGACGGCGCCGTGCCCCCGACCTCACACTTTGGACATTACCGTCCAGGCGGCGCTATGGGGCTGCGGAGCCGCTCAGTCAGCTCGGTGTCCGGACTGGAGCCTCCAGCGGCGGGACTACCATTTGGCCTGTACCGGGCTGGGCCCGAACCCGACAGAGGAGGCAGCTCCGGGGCTGAGGAGAGCCGGGGAGGCCTTTACCTGGGACCCCGGGCCTCCCTCACCGACACCCTGCAGCTCACCCCGAGGTGGATCGGAGCACAGAGCGGTGAGTGACCGGGAACCTCCCGGGGAGGACCCCGAACGTGTGCCCCCTACCCCCCTGTCCTACCCACCCGGTGCCCCCCTGTACAGTGCCCTCACCCACCCGGTGCCCGCCCTGTACAGTGCCCTCACTCACCCGGTGCCCCCCCTGTACAGTGCCCTCACCCACCTGGTGCCCCCCCTGTACAGTGCCCTCACCCACCTGGTGCCCGCCCTGTACAGTGCCCTCACCCACCTGGTGCCCGCCCTGTACAGTGCCCTCACCCACCCGGTGCCCCCCCCCCCTGTACAGTGCCCTCACCCACCCGGTGCCCCCCCCCCTGTACAGTGCCCTCACCCACCTGTCCTACCCATGCCGTGCCCCCTGTACAGCGCCTTTACCCTCACCTATGTTTTACCCACCCTGTCCTGTTCCCCCACCTCTAACCAGCTCTACCATGTCCTGTGCCCTTCACCTTGTTTTACCTTCCCTGTGCCCTCACCTGTCTTATCCATACAGTAATCTGACCATGTGCCCTAGTCTTGTTCCCCTTAACCACCTGTCTCACCCACCCTGTGCCCTTCACCCACTTGTCTTGTCCACCCTGTCCTGTGCCCCTCACGCTTTCGCTGCCTCCATCCATCGCAACATTGTGCTGATACATAAAACGGTCTGCCCCATCCTGCCCTCGGTGCCCACCTAGCCTTGTAAGGAGCAACATGTGGTTATGTTCTCCCCTGTGCCCGTCCCCCACTACCTGGTCTGAGGTAGAGGGGATTATAGGAACCATGTTTAACTCTTCGTATTCTGGATATCACATCTGAACCTATAGCCCGGGCATGTTACCAGTCATAATGGGGCACCATGACAGGAGCTTCTTCTACATGGTATGAGAGAGTTCTGCAAGTTCCCAATATTCTTTATCCGCATTTCTCACAATTTTCAAGATTTTAGCTTTCTTTCAGTGAATGAAAACCTATCACAACTAAGGATTTTGTATCCAGTCTAGACAATCAACTGTGGACTATACAGTGTACATATTACCTGCACTGATACATTGTAACACAGTATCAGGACAGGAGAGAGATTTGTTACAATTGCATCTAGTCTGGACAAT